>NC_063192.1:32927500-32952500 GCF_017589495.1 Alosa alosa | reverse complement strand
GAAAACATAGAAACACAATGGGAGCCTTCGCTGCTTGGCCCCCAATTACATGACACATGACATAACATTCTCGAAGCTTTCAATGAATCGTACTGTTGCATCTTTATTAACACAGAGACATGGAAATGGATGGTTAGAGTTAAGCTTTGTTTATTTAAATTGCTATATATCTGTACGTGTGGAATCCCCAGCTAGAACATCTAAATGTGATTTAGTCCTTTATGTCCAGACATCTGTTTTGTTTTATGTGCAAAGGGGGATGTTGTTGGGCTTGATTTCATCACACAGTCCACTGGCTACCCTAGGCATTGCATCTATAAGCAGCCTGAAACGCTTTGGCCTCCATCAAAGCCAATATGTCAGTCTACCTTTTCAGACTGCCAGATCTTAATCTTGTTGACTTGGTAGTAAAATAATGCACATTGTCAGTATATTACCACATCTATGATGCAGAAATCGAAATGGCAAGTTATTTCCTCCCCACTGACTTAAAGATTGAGTAAATCATGGACGTCATTGCGTGTGCTACCATGGCAGCTCTTCATAATGATGTGTGTAATTGGCAATCGTATTTCAATTTCCACCCCCTATAAAAGCCATCACTAAACAAATCAATGTAATGTGATTTTAAAATATGCCCAGCATCACCCAGAGTTCCCTTTAATGCCCCTTGGCCAGCATCAGCAAGACATTCCAAAAGCAGAAATCCTCTCTCTAAGATGTTGCCCGCACTGTAATTGAAGTCAGAGCCATTAGCCATAAAGAGGGTAATTCCATCTCATGAGTGGAATGAATGGCGCAGGCTTCCCAATCAGCGCTGTTTGGGTTCTCTCATCGGAACAGCACTCATTCCTTTGCAGGACAGAGGGGACGAGAGGCCTGCAGCTGTGTGGTTTGGGCCAAAGGAACCTTATATGTGTATCACTACAGGCACTTTAGCTTATTTTTGTTGTTTATTCCTAAGTAATATGTCAAGTCTTTAACACTTGACTGGTGGCCTCTTGTTATGAACACATGTTTCTTACTGATTTGGCTTTAGAAAAGATGTAACATTTCTGATGCTGTTTGACATGCAGTTCTGTCAGACACACGGTCAGTTGTTACAGGAGACCCCTGAGTAGCTTAGCCTTCTAAGGTCTCCACTAACATCTCAGATCTCTGCTCATACACTCTGTCATTCCCCAGACTGAAAGACCGGAGACAGAGAGTGAGAACATCTGTGTTTGATTGGTCGGTTGGTTGGTTTGACAACAACTGCTTTAAGTTAGGTGACTTTAAACAATGAATTTACCTTTGATTTTGTGATTTTAAAGTGCACGGCATATTCTTACCATGTCTTTTTTTTTGTAGTGGTCTAGTTTGCATGTCAACTCAGTCTGTGTCATGACAAACTGCTAAAGGGTGTTGTGAGAGTGTGAGAGAATGGTGAGATGGAGCAGGTACTCTGTTTCTGTGGAGTTGAAGCAGAATTGCTGACTGATCTCTTTTTTTTAAAAGCAAACTCCTTATGTAAGGTGCAAGTCAATCAGGCAGCGTTCCTTTAGTAATCCTGCTCACACACAACTCTCCCACCTGACTGAGAGCCTGATCGCCAGGTTTAAAAAACTCTCATGAACTGCCATGTAAATAAAGACCAGAGGCTCGTCCTCTCCATTGAAAGATACTGTTGCTGCCTCGCCCTGGCATGGCTGGAAGCTCATCCTCCAGCTCAGACATGTCCCAGTGTAAACTCCCATCAGCGGGGCGGTTGGCTTCTGTCAGACAGAGGTGACGGGAGGGGCCGGGCCGATGACAGACCTCTCGCTGAGGCTTCTGCCGAGTGCATTCTCACACCCCTACTCCGGGCTATTTATAGCCACGTCAAGCCAGGGAGCTTTAGACATACCTTCACACCTCACCTTTCCTAAGGCAGGACATGGGAAATCTTCCTCCCTACATATGTAAACAATATAGCTCAGACCCACAGACGTGGAAATAGCTCTGTAATTTGTCATTTCAAAATGCCAACAATGGCTTGTAAAAACAGCTTCTACATTTTCCATATCAGCCTTATGAAGATAAGTAGTGGTTTGTACATGCTTCGTTTCATGACACATGGCATGCATGCATGCTCTCAAATAGAAACTCATTGATGAAATTAGTTTTGACCAGTTTTACTGATTATGTTAGATTTTCCATATTATGATTGAAAATATTTTCAAATGTTAAAGAGTATACCAGACACAGTAATGTTTTTGCATATTGAAGATTACATATCATACATCAAAAATCAGAAAAAGACTGAGCACTTCTAGGAGAACAAGTTAATTCCATCTGAATGTATTGAGTTATTATTATATTATATTTATAGTATATTATATTATAACAATCAAAATCTGCAGAATCACATTTTGATTTTTGATTGCCATTTTGAAATAAATATTATTTTATATGTATAAGTAATGTTATCATTGTGTCCATTTACCTCCATATAAAGCTAGTTATTAATATTGGGTTTTCTCACTACTGTTCAGGGCCAGCTATGACTGTCTTCTGTGCATTTGCACTTGAGTGTGAGCTGGTGCACTACAGGGATTCTGCTTCATGTCATGAGTTGCTCTTATCAACAATGCTTACTGGGATGCCAGGCTAAACATCCAGCTATCAACTCTACTCCCTGACACCAGCTCCTCACATGAGCATGTTGTGTGTGGTGCTGTTTTACAGAAAATGTGATGCTACAGTATCTATGCAAAGAAGAACTATATTCCAGTTATTTTAGATAACATGATAACATACAGAACAAGGAATGATGTCCTAACTGTAACGTGGATGACTGCTCATCAAAGAGGAAAACTGGTATGGGAGATCTTCCCTCAGATGATATGCTTTCAACAGCTTCAGACTATTGCATTCAAAATGGAAAAACACCAGTGTGTTCATTTTTTCCCTGGTGAAGTGAAGATGTGAAATTCTTTACACAACCAGCAGAGTATCAATATAACCCCGTTATGTAACGCACTCATTTCTTCCTATGTGCGCACTTTCCATATCTGTGGAAAATCATGGTAATTATTGAGAAGTCTTGAAAAAAATCAAGAAAAAAAGCATCTGACAAGGTCAAGTTTGACATAGTAGAAACAACTAGGCCTATTACATCACATTTAGCAGAGTCACAACTATGTCAGCCACCCATAACATGCCGACTGGACAAGGGAAAAGGGGAAAATGGCACATTTTTTCTCGGTTGTGAGCTGATTGAAAGTGCTGCTCCAGGGTCCTATTCCCGTTTCCGAAACATGCTTGAGAAGATTTCCATGAGACATGGTATAATATGCCGTTTCCATATCAGAGCTCCACTGCCCGGGTAACCGCGCTACTCAAACGCACATGTTGAACTTGGAAAAGTAAAGCGAGGGCAATGCCATAACCCAGACAGGTCTGCCTAAATGAGCTGTTTTACAGTGGGTGGAAACAACTGCATGAACTTGGAAAAAGCAGGTTTCTCGAGTGAAAACGGAAGCGTACGTACGGCCGTCTGGACGGACAGTTTTTCCTCCTCTAGCTTTCAAAGTACTGCCGTTTTAATTTACTCATTCATAATTTGAGTTGCGTAAGACTGCCGTAACAGGGGAGGAATGTACATCTGGTAGACAAGAGTTCTTCGTCGTGAGTTCCCTTTACAAAAAGGGGGGAAAGTGTGTGTTTCTGAGTGTTGCTCCTCCTGTCCTTCGCCACCTCTTACCCTTACAGATGACAATTGAGGGCAGACCCGTAATTGCCTCTGTGTCTGCCGCTAGATTTTCCAGCGCATCAGTCCGTTCCTCACGTCACAGCTGTCCGTGTTGGACAACTGATACTCTACAATATACAGAGTCCAGAGCCTGTACAAGAAAATGAGTCTAGGCCTATAAGACGTTTCCTGTTGTAAGACAAAACTACAAACATGTCATGTTTCCATAAAAGAATGTTACTGAAATTGATCTTTTTCATGTAATAGACATCTGAGAGGGAACTTAAGAAGTCTGTTCTGTAATTGTTCAGATTGGGGTAGCCTTGGCCAAATAAACTTATAGACTATGCCTATAAGGGGAATGATGATGCCACTGGGCCTATGCTACTGTCAATATCTACCATTGGTGATGCAGGGATTAAGCAAATGAAGACTATCTGTAAAAGGATCATAAAGCCAGTTCTAGGACCCAGTTAACCAGCGATTCTAATTGGCCTGTTTCATTCTGATCCATCCATCCTGTGTCCATGCTCTGGCAGGAACATTCCAAATAGTGAGCAGACAAGCAGGGCATTTCAGAGACTCTACGTTATTAAGCTCTGGAAAAAAACAACAAAACAGAATTTAGGTGCTAACACACAATGATCATTTTCCTTTAAAAGTCACCTTTGTCACTGTGGTATTTCATGTTTTTCACCACTTTTTGGATGGTATATATTATATATATTATATGTGCCTAGTTAAGGACACAGTCTGGTATAATCAGTCTGCTTACAGTCTGACCGGTTGAATTACTGGCCACAATGAAATGACAAGAGAATTAATAGTAACTCACGGCTTTAAAAACTGCTGATGAAATGGCGGATTAAAGAGGGATTAATTCAGTGAGAAAGCTTCACCAAGTGCTTGCTCTCCTGCTAGAGGGCATAGGCATGTTCTAACTGTAAATCCTGAGGAGTTTACCTTGGCGCCGCTGGATTTCCAACATGCCACAGCTTCCTTGGCCAGGTTGTGGGTGAGGCTGTTAATGGGTTACATTAGCCTTTCATGAAACATTTATGGCTGGGGAGTACCAGCACTCAGCTCTGCTCAGATAGCTTGGAGTCCTTGTGTGTGTCTGTCCATAACGATATGACTTGAGGAGGGTTAAATGGCTGTGTGTGAGCGTCAAAGACAGCAGTGTCTCAGCCTCTTGCTGGCCGGCCTGCTCAGTTGCCCACTGTCATCTTACAGCAGCACGGCCCACCCTCCGCTGAGAACTAAGTAGGCTAGTCTATATATAAAAAAAACACACACACACAAATGCACTGAGGGCCTACAATTACTGCTCTGTAATGCATATGATGACCATGTAGAGGTTTGTGTTGTAAGACAAAGAATAAAACTTGTTGGTTTTGGTATGAATATTAGGCCTACTTGATTTGATTTCTAGAATGACACTAACCTATAGATGCAAACCAATCTGATCAATCTGAGTTACCAATCTGAAAGTGTTTGATTTACATCATTCAGGGTATTAGGCCACACAAGTCCATGGTCATCCATTAGCCTGCTTCATCTGACCTGACAGTAACATTTGAAATTGAACTAACAGGTTTATCATCAGTTTTCCAAAAAAACATTAAAAAGTCTGTTAAAAATGAACCATCCTCACTCTAGCAGATGTAGCTCATCCAGAATCTCTCTTCATGGCAAGTGGATTAGATTTTACTGGCTGTCCATGGGATTTCGTCCTTTTTCCGATCAGCTCATATCACCGCCTCACGTATGATGTCAGATGACCCCCTCTAACATAGCAAGTTTCCATTAGAAAATGGGTTAAATCTGTGGAAGGATTGGAATCTACTCCATAGTTCCATCTAGGACACTTTTGGCAAAAGTGTTATTAAATCTATGAGTGATTTTTCCTCGTGCGGCTGAAGAAACTGCAAGCTTATGAAAGATGCCGTTATGTTCCGAGCTAGCGTTTCAACTCATATTTCATATTGGCTTTAAACCACGCGAACAGTAAAACGCCACTGTGTAACACAGTTTCTGTACATATTTAAACATCGCTCCTGTTTTCATTTTTTCTCCCCTCTTTCAGCAATTTCTTCATCTCCACAATGAAGTTCTTGTGTGCCACTGTCTGAGAGAAGCCGCAGAAATGCCTTGGCGCAACGGCTGGAGACGTCATGGATTCCTCAGTGTGGGCTTTGCAGGAAAGCCCAGAGTCTCCGCGATGGAGCCGCTCCAGGTTTCCATGGCAAAGCGCACAAACAGGAGGAAACACTGAGGGAATCCCGTTCTTTTACAGCATTGGACCATTATAAACACCCAGAGCGGGGAAGGAAGCCGCTCTAGATACTCAAGTAATCCTCTGAGCAAGGAAAAGGAGCTCACACCATAACTATAGCAAGCGGTTCTGTTTTAGCTCCATGATTTTTCGCTCTTAAACGGAGTATTTGACAGTTTATACTTCATTGCAGATTTCACCCATTCATCGGATTTTTTACCTGCTATGAGACATAGCTCAAAGATTTCTTTCTTTAACCAGTAATTTAGAACTTTTATTTTCAAAATGTTTAGAGAAACTTGGAGGCTGGCGCAGTATCACCACATGAGGTCGATGGATCAAGGTATGGATGGCGCGTGCTGAAGTGTTGTGATCTGATTTCTGGTAATCAACTATTTGATACTATTTAACAATTCTTCTTGTAAAATAAATTTACATATACAAGCTGAAACATATAGAAAATTGGTGTTAATTACATGTTCAGTTACAACTGTTTTGCTTAAATCTACAACATACTATCAGAAATATATTTTTACAGTTAGACTCCTGAATTAAGCTATCAAAGAAGAGTTTGACAAGACAAAAAGTGATGACCGAGAACGTCAAATGAAGTTTTTTCTGACTTGACCTAAAGGCAGTCGTGTGGTTGCTGGTATTAAATCGAGACTGTAGGTGCAACGTTATGTCTGGTCAGAGGCATAACATGTTTTAGGTTAATATAGATTTGATGTGCCCTGGTGCGCACAGTGTGGAAGCCTGTAATTCGACACAGAAGGCTCACCTGGCATAATTTCCTAGAAGCGACTGCACTGTAGCCTAGGCTACATGTCTAGGCTATAACGTAAAAGTTGAAGCTAACCCAAAGCAGAATCTGATGTTTTGTGTGTTCTGTTACTTTTGTCGAATAAGTGTATTATCTGTGAATACTACACCACAAACATGCTGAGCAGATTGCTTCAATGGCCTAAATGACCTATCTATCTGTCCATTACTTCATGATGCGCACCATCATCATAGCCATATGTTTCATAGCACTGTAAAGTTACTATATGGACGAATCATTCATACTGATAGTGGCATATTGACTGATATTAAAATACTGCATTACCTGAGGGGGTGTGTCATGTTACAGCAGCACAAGAGGATGCTGTAATTGCACCTGTCACTCTCTAACCTATCAACAGGAGGCGTATTCCGTCCCCTTTTCGCTCATGTGCCATCCTAGCAGCACTACTGAATGAGTCCAGACACGCCTTATCTACAAGTGGTTGAGATGAAACAGGAAGCCAATGAGGAAGACTTGTAGTCTGCCTGTCACTAGCCTTCAAATGCAGCAAAAGCGTTTTTGAAGTTAACGAGAAGCTTAGCCTCTACCCTACCCTAATTCCCTTAGCCTTGCCGGTTGCGTCTCTGCCTGATTTTCTTTGCGCTGTAGACAAGGCGTGTGAGGTGTCTATTTCGTGGCAGCTTTTCGAATGGTCATCGCTTTCCTAAAGTTAACGATAAAATAAATCAGATGACCTCTTTTTACGACGACAAAGTTCATGCGCTCGAGTTGGCTGAAGAGCTCAGTCAAGTGAACTGCCAAGATGACTTGGAGTTTGCCTACCTGTTTGAATATGAGCCGCCAAGCAGCGACTTCCCTGGGGAGAATCGAGGTTTGTTGTGCTTATTTAGAATATAATGTTAACCTATTATCAAAGGAGTAACACAGCTTGTATAGAGGGTGTATTTACCTAAATACCCTGAATTATCCTTAACGCATGTTGGATTTGATTACTTGACAGTTCATCATGATGCACATTCTCAAACATCTAACCTGCCTTCAAATGCTTTTATTTTTATTTTGTATCGATATATCGCTCATTAAAGTCATTATGAACTGGAACAAATGTGTTTGGAGAGAATAATGCTATCATTACATTGTCTGCTTTTGCACTTCATTTTACGTGGAGTTGTAGAAGTTATTTTTGTATGAATGAATGAATAATTTCTTACAGCTACAGCCCTTCACCTAGAAAAGACCCACTTGATTTTCCATGACTATGAACTCAGAGACTTTTTGCACCTTTGAATGGCTCATGTAGTGGCATCAGTAGATTGTATCCAAACAGACAATATTTATTCCATGCTGAAACCCACAAGATCTACTGTTGTTGTTTCCGTGACAACTGGTGAAAGCAGTTAGTCTACATCACTGTTCTTATACTTTAGATTGTGTTTAGAATAAGAGATCTGTATTTATGATTGGTTCTTGTGTGTTTGTTTGGCAGATGAGCCAGGTCTCTCCACGCACAAAGTGCTTAGCTCCCCTGGCAGCCTCTCCTACACCCTGGAGGACACCGCTGGCTTTGGCCTCAAGTCCTGCAGCCCGTCCTATAGTGAGCCAAACCCTGAAGGCTTGCCTGACTACGAGAGCTTTGAGGCCAAAGGCTTCCTGGGCCAGGCGCGTCCCTCCGGCGCTCCAGCTCTCAGTCCGCGCATCGAGATCACGCCGTCCCGTGAGCACTACATCCAAGCACGCGACTCGCTGCAGGGTCAGCTGCTCAACACCAGCCCGCGGCAGGCGCTGACCGTGCCGGGACAAGACAGCCTGGCCTACCGCGAGCCGGCCTGCCTGAGCCCGGCCAGCAGCAACTCGTCCACCAGCTGGCACTCGGAGAGCTACTCGCCCTGGGCCTCGCCCTGCGTGTCGCCCAGCAACGGCCAGACGGCCGGCGACCTGTGCCCGCGCTTCCAGGGCATCCAGACCAGCGGCGGCTCCCCGGGCACCTCCCCGCGCGCCAGCCTGACGGAGGACTGCGGGCGGCCCGCGCTCACCCTCCTCGCCCCGGCTCAGCTTCCACCTCCCATGAGGGGCAAGCGCTATCACATGTACCGCAACCCCGGGCTCGTCGCCGGGCCACGCTCCCGCAGCCCCTCCCCCCACGCCGCCCATGACCACCACCACCACCCATCGGCCGTCAGTGGGGGCGTCCACTACGGGTCAGAGGTCATCAACGGCTTTAACGTGGCCCAGCCCAGCTCCGTGCCCACCAAGATCATCAGGACGACCAACAGCAGCCAGGGGTACGGGGTCTACCCTGAAGCCCCCACTGAGAGCTACGTGTTGCCATGCCAACAGGATGTCAAAACCAAGCCTGAGTCCTTCTATGTCATCCCGCCTGCCATCTGGACCAAACAGCTCCCAGCAATCCCAGGCATTTGCAGGTGATTACAAAACCTACCAAGGTTACCATTGTACACGAGCATATGAGATTAAAAACCTACCAAGGTTACCATTGTACACGAGCATATGAGATTAAAAAGGGGAACGAAAGTGAGGGAGTAGCCCTTAGCCACAGCAGCGCTGTGTGTGTGTGTGTGTGTGTGTGTGTGTGTGTGTGTGTGTGTGTGTGTCTGTGTGTGTGTGTGTGTGTGTCTGTGTGTGTGTGTGTGTGTGTGTGTGTCTGTGTGAGTGTGTGTGTGTCTGTGTATGTGTGTGTGTCTGTGTGTGTGTGTGTGTGTGTCTGTGTGTGTGTGTGTGTGTGTGTCTGTGTGTGTGTGTGTGTGTGTATTACATGTGTATAATGTTGTCATATCTCCCAGCATCCCTGTGGCCTCTCTGCCTCCTCTGGAGTGGCCCCTGCCCAGTCGCACTGACCAGTATGAGCTGTACATCGAGGTCCAGCCCAAGCCACACCACCGCGCCCATTACGAGACAGAGGGCAGCCGCGGGGCCGTCAAAGCCCCTACAGGGGGACACCCGGTAGTGCAGGTACGAGCGCTCCCCCTCTGCGTCCATCTCTCACTGGCCTGTCTCACACACAGGCCCTCGTCTGCCGCTCTCGTTATCTGGGCATCTCGCTCACAGACTGCTCCTCTGTGTCATGGTATTTCCTCATCATTATATAATGAGCAGGACTTTCGCCTCAAGTCAGGTTTATGAAAATGGCCTAGAGAGAGACAGAGATTGAGTGTGTGTGTGTGTGTGTGTGTGTGTGTGTGTGACTGTGTGTATGTGTGCGCATGTCTATTTTGGATGCATACATGTGGTAGGGTGTTTGTGTAGACATACATGTGTGTTGCCCAGTGAAATGAATAAGCGTGCCGAGAACAGTGCCTCTGGCAGTTCATTCAGTAGTTGTTTGGAAGAAGCACTGGACGAGGTTCAGTGCGACTGTTATGGGTATGAGTATTATTAAATATTTAAAATATTACTCCGGAGGATTAGTGGCCTGGCAGCTTGTGTTTGTTTCTTTTCACAGAGACATGGTGGCCATCTTTGGATCCCAAAGACCCACTGGCAGGATTTAAAAATAGCACAAGGCATACTCAACTCCATCTCAGGCATGGTCTGTGTTTGTGTTTGAGGCATCTTTAGAAACCATTGGGTTCAAGCACATGTTGGAAACCTCAAACTAACGTAACTTTTCTGTTGCACCTTAGTGACAACAACTTCCTCTTGTGAGGTGAAATGACTACAATAGTAGAGGGGAACTGGGTCTTCCACCTCAGAGGCAGACAGTCTCTAAACACCAGAGTCAGAAGGGCATGAACATTTCACTCAAACAGATCGGATTATTTGGTTTTGCGTTCCTGGTGTGCTGTTGTGAAAAGTGGCATGGCTGAGGTGAAGTCCTAGACTTCCTGCCCTGTGTTTACCACGGAGCTTTGGGTATCACTATGGCAACTGCTTACTCCTTATGACATTTTTTAAGCTGTTTGGTACTCAGTGTAAACTGTGTGTAATGATGTGTTTAGCAGAACTGTGAGGGTGTGCTGCCCAGGCTGACCTGTGCTGAGACACACACACACACACACAGAGACAGAGAGAGAGATACACACACACACACACACACACACATATATATACACACATGCACACACATGTACACACACACAGCCATGCTGTAGTTAGAGTGTTTATGGCTTTCCGTTGGCTGCTGTGTGTTGTGGTCAGTGTAGCTTACTGTGGTGAGTTACATGGTCATGGATGACAGTGACAAAGGGCTCCATCCTCTTTTTCACACTTTCATTCTCCTTCTTATTAACTGTCTTCTGTGTCTTTGACCGCCCTTCACCTGCTGGGCTACTAACTGCCCTTCACCTGCTGGGCTACTAACTGCCCTTCACCTGCTGGGCTACTAACCGCCCTTCACCTGCTGGGCTACTAACTGCCCTTCACCTGCTGGGTTACTAACCGCCCTTCACCTGCTGGGTTACTAACCGCCCTTCACCTGCTGGGCTACTAACTGCCCTTCACCTGCTGGGCTACTAACTGCCCTTCACCTGCTGGGCTACTCTCTGTGTGCCTCTCATCTTCCCTCCTTCCCTGAGCACTCTTTGGCTCCCCTAAACTTCCCTTCTTTCCTCACCGCAAGAAACCGTCCAAAACCAAGGAGTCAGGCGTTCAAATGTGTAGATACAGTGTAAACCAAAACGCGCAAACTTGTATGACAAAACTGGAGTCTATGTCGAAGAAAATCAAAGGAATGAAGGCATTTCTCTAAGAAGCAGCGTATGCGCGAAAACCGTTTGCGCAGGCTTTCACTCTTGCCCCCTCCACTTTTGGTTTTCCAACGAGTTCTCTCTCCCTTGGAATCTTTCATCTGCCCTCCACTTATTTTTCCAAGGTTCTCCCCTAGTGAATCCCATTTGTATCCATGGTAAGAGTGTTTAGTGGCCACAAGCCCAGAGTGTTTGTTGCTACAAGCCAAAGCACAGGCTTCTTTCACCCCAGCACACACTCACACACACACACACACACACACACACACACACACACACACTCACACTCACACTCACCACACACACACACACACACACACACACACACAGCCTTTCTAGAGCATCCACAATCTGTCTGCTTAATACATAAACCTACTCCTACGGGAAAACGTCAAAGTGTTTCTTTCTTGATGAAAATATTTATTTACTTATTAGTTTATATATTTATATATTCAAGCTAGACTAGGCCAATCCCACACAAAACAGGCCTTAGACTAGAGTGAACAAGCACAGTTACTGTATACACTGTTCTACAGTACAGTTTGAAGTTTGAACACATTTATTTTATTCCTGGCAGAAAGCGTTTAAGCTAGTGCTTTCCCACTATCAATGTGATTGTCTCTATTTTCTTATCTTCATCATTATCAACATCTGAATTGTTGCCTTTTGAATAAACATACTGACCCAAAGTGATGTATCATTCATTACTACCATGCTGATGTGATGTCAAGTTCAGTTCAGGAACCTGCTGTTTTTAATATATTAATTGGCAGTTCATTTTGCTGGTGAAATCTATATGCAAGTATAATTTCTCTAACAAAGCCATTACATTTCACAATGTACAGCCCACAATGTAGTGTTGAAAAGACATCAGAAAGAGAGTGAGGTGAAGAGATGAATATGACACCTCTCTCTCTCTGGAGCACGTAAATATAGTCGAGCTGCTGCTTCATGCTTAGTGGTTTCTGCACACTTCCTTCCGAATAGACTTCTCTGCTCTTCTTTTTGAGCTGGCTAATATGCTCGATGTGCATCATAAATAAGTGTGTGGGTGTGTGGTGAGTGGGTGGGTGAGTAGGGGGGTGTCTACATGTGTGTGAGTGTGTGCATGCGTGTGTGTGTGTGTGTGTGTGCACGGGTACGCGCGCACATACCTGTGCGTGTTCGTATTTCAGCTTTGTTACAAAATGAACAGCACTGTAGAAACGGTATCTTTTAAGGTGTGTGTTATTGTGGTCTATAAAAGCAAATCTACAGTTGTATTGTAATCTATTCTATTCTAATCTGCATGTGTTAGGGGTTATTGTGGTCTATAAAAGCAAATCTACGATTGTATTGTATTCTATTCTATTCTAATCATTAATCATGAACCTCCTCATGCAGGCTTGTCTTGTACACCTCAAGCCAACTATTACACACCACAGAGCTACTACACTCTCGCTCACTCACTCACCTGCAAACACACACTCAGACTAACACTAGGGTCGCTGCAAACACACACTCAGACTAACACTAGGGTTGCTGCAAACACACACTCAGACTAACACTAGGGTCGCTGCAAACACACACTCAGACTAACACTACTGTAGGGTTGCTGCAAACACACATTCAGACTAACACTAAGGTCGCTGCAAACACACACTCAGGTGCAAGCATATCGACGCCGGGTTTTTGTGAAACCGTGAGGTTTTGTTAACGGTTACGCCTTGTGTACACGACGCCCGCAGTTTAGAGACTGAAACCGATAGCTTTTTGAAACCGGCTTCCAAGTGGGAACTTTTGAAACCGCCGCTAACTTTCACCTTGTAAACGCCTGTAGGTGTGAAGCCGGCAACTTTATGACGACATAGCCCCACCTCTCAACTCAGCCACGCACTCGACCTGACATGCTGCTTGTCAAAACAAACCAAACCATTTATTTATCATATTAAAAATTTTTTTCTTTCCCCGTCATGATTTATGTGCACAATGTAGCCTATCAGCCTTTAGTGGCTAAGTTAGAAGCACACGCTAGTTTATCTCAGTTAAACACTAGCTTACTGCATGTTAGTGTTTTCTCCAGTGGTGTTCAGACCCACGCAATGCGTGAGGCTGGGCATTTGAAATTTCACATAGCAGTCACATACCTTGAAAAATGAACTTTATTAGTTTAACAGTTGAATTAAGAAACCTAATTGTCTTGTAGCCCCCCTTATTTCATGCGACTGCTTAACCAGAGCCCTTATTAGACATTCCTCTGGCTTAACAAACTGTTTCAACAATGTTTTCTTTTCTTACGATTCACGCGAAATTATCGTGACGCTTCTGCACAGAGGCGCCATCGACTGGTCTGGCATATGCACTACAGCACATTTAGCCGGTTACACCTCTGTGTGTCATGTAAACGGCCCCTCACCCGGCGGTTTCGTTGCTGCAGCTGAGACTGTGCTCTAAGGGGCCACATTTTAATATTGTAACGATTTGATAGCGACACACACAGTTGTCCAATCAAAGGTTTATTCGTGGAAGCGGGAATCACGCACATATAAAGACCAAGACACCATTACAGAGGAAACACAAGGGAAGTCAATAAAACAAGCACGATACACAAACAGGGTTGTCACATACAATAAACCGGGTAAAACACATGAAGTAAAACCTAAAGAAAGACAAGCTAACACATACATGACAAGGAAAACGCAATTACACTAACTAAAACCGACATTACACAAACCAGCATTCACACACATTGCATTCTGGGAGGCTAGCACTCAGTCCAAAAGGCACCGACGTTACACAGCCCCCTCGCTAGCTATTGCCGTCCTCGGCAAAATGTCCTCACTTAGCCATTGCCATAATGTCGGTGTGGGCATTCACTCGCTTCAGTCCATCAGTCTGTGGTACCCGCCAACAACACGTGGTGGGTGCATACAGGTCGCAGGAGCTCACTCAACGGGCTGCCACGCTGCTAGCAATCCAGGGCGGGCGCGGCTAGCAGCCACGCGGCCGCCCCCGCCGCCACCAGCTCCCTCTCAGTAGCCGCCTCAGGCTGCACTTTCCACGCATGCGGTCACCGCTGCACTCCTCCCCCTTCCAGGCGGGCCCTAGGGTGGCCTTACTACCGAGAGGACTATGGCACCAAGCACCGAACTCACGGGTCAACTGTAGCTGCACCTCCGCCGCCTCCACTCCACAGTCGCACCGCCAGGATAGGGCAGGCACCAGCTCCGCTGCAGCCGGATTCACGCCATGCCTCAGGGCGCCAGCTACCGGCTCTCAAGGCCCTCCTCACAGGCTGCCTCGTGAGAGCTGTCGCCCTTGCTCCCCGCCCGCTCCACTCCGCCATGGTCACGAAGGCTTGACCCCCCTCTTCTGCCTGTGCTATCTCCCCAGCACAGCAAACCTTTTTTTTTTTCCCTCTGGCGCCGCCAACAGGCCCCCAGAACGGGCACCCCACACAGCACGGTGCCTCTCACACGCACCCAAACGTTTTAAAGTTCAGAGTTCAGAGGGCCTTTCTGTCGAGGCTGCCCCACCGTCGTGAGTTCGCTGCCCCAGCGTTCGGGCCAACCAATCCGTTGTCCATGAACCTCTTCCCCCCCCCCCCCCCCCGCTCTCCCTCGGCTCTGCTCACGCTGGGCCTGCCAGGGCCACCGCCAGCTCCAGCCTCGAGCCGCCCGGCGGGGGCAGGGGCTCCTGGTCTTCTCGCAGTGGAGTCAGTGCCCAGGCCAGCGTCGTCTTCTCCGCGACCGCTTCTTCAGGCCCCTCTTCCGGCAAGATCTCCCATGGCAGCAGGCAGGTCCAGGCAACAGCTCCTCTCCGCCGGTGGCAGTAACGACAGAAGGCCTCAAGCTTTTCAGCAGCCCTTACAAGGGCTCTCTCCGGATCCTCTTGCGTGGGCCTCCACCCAGTGGTGAGGTCTCCCGCTCCCAACTTCTCGCGCTGAGCGGAGGCCATGTTCGAAAGTCGCTTCTGACACCAATGTAACGATTTGATAGCGACACACACAGTTCACACACATATAAAGACCAAGACACCATTACATAGGAAACACAAGGGAAGTCTATAAAACAAGCACGATACACAAACAGGGTTGTCACATACAATACACCGGGTAATACACATGAAGTAAAACCTAAAGAAAGACTACACAAGCTAACACATACATGACAAGGAAAACGCAATTACACTAACTAAAACCGACATTACACAAACCAGCATTCACACACATTGCATTCTGGGAGGCTAGCACTCAGTCCAAAAGGCACTGACGTTACAATATGATAAATAAATAGTTTGGTTTGTTTTGACAAGCAGCATGTCAGGTCGAGTGCCGTGGCTGAGTTGAGAGGTGGGGCTATGTCGCCATAAAGTTGCTGGCTTCGCGACCTACAGACGCCTACACGGCTTAAAGTTAGCCGGCGGTTTCAAAATTCCCCCCCTCGAAGCCGTTTCAAAAAGCCATCGGTTTCAGTCTCCTAAACCGCCGGGCGCATGGTATTGACCTGCATAAAGCGAATCGCTAACAAAACCTCACCGGTTTCACAAAACCGCCAGTGGTAAACTTGCACCTGCTTTTTATGCAACTGAGATCAGTCACTATAGTTCTTAGCCCATGTAAGGCTAGTTACAAACTCTATGGAACTCTATAACTGCATATATATTTAAGTGGCATAGTGTAGCCAAGTAGCATGTTGAGGAGTGTGTGTGTGTGTGTGTGTGTCTGGTTGGCTGTTAGCGTACAGTATGTGCATGTAGGTGCTGCTGTTAGCATGTGTGCATGTATCACTGGTGCTGCTGTTAGCATGTTAGCATGTGTGCATGTATCATTGGTGCTGCTGTTAGCATGTGTGCATGTATCACTGGTGCTGCTGTTAGCATGTTAGCATGTGTGCATGTATCACTGGTGCTGCTGTTAGCATGTTAGCATGTGTGCATGTATCACTGGTGCTACTGTTAGCATGTGTGCATGTATCACTGGTGCTGCTCCAGGTCCCAGTGCTGCCTGCTGCTGGTCCTACTCCAGACAGTCTAGACAGCTCCTGTGGAGCAGAGGGAGGCCTGCACCTCCTCCTCTTGCTCCTCCTCCTCCTCCTCCTGCTCCTCCTCCTCCTCCTCCTCCTCCTGCTCTGGGGAGCCTCCTGGCCTCTTTGTCTGGACTGCTTGGATCAGGATGGCTGATGAACCTCCTGCTAAGGGCTCAGGGGTTTTAAAGATTGAGGTCTGTGTGTGTGTGTGTGTGTGTGTGTGTGTGTGTGTGTGTGTGTCTGGTCATAGACTCAACTAGACAGACATGTAGAGGTAAGAGAGCTCTCAGCAAGTCTCAGTGCTACTGTCAGCCGTGTGTTTGTGTTTTCATGTGTTTTGGTTTAGTGTGTAGGGAAGGGTATGCATGTATGTATGCAGAAATACACAAACATATGGCTGCTCATCTTTGTGTATTTGTCTATGCATGCATGTTTCATTTATTCATATATTGTATAGAAAGGCCATAGTCAGCCTGTGGTGTATAATATCTATCTGCAGGCTGAGTCTCTGAGAAGCAAATGAAAGTGTGTTGGTCCGTGGCCATGGTCTGTGTCTGTCACATTGCAAAGTGTAAAGTGTGTATATGTGTGTGTCGGTTTGTCTGTGTGTCTCATGAGGATTCTAACTGTCGGAGATAGGGGAACTCTCAGAACGGCCTTGTGTGATCAGAGGAAGCAGACTGATGTGTTAAAATGATATTTGTAACTGTGGCAGTCAGAACGAGAGCTAGGTAGAATATTAGCTGCATAAACGCATTGCTTGGCTAATGTCATAAAGACGATTGGTGGATGGATCGATGCAGGAAGTTAAATAATGTATTTGTATATTTATATATGAATGATCACTGAAGGACAAGGTGCACTGAGAATCATTTTAGAATTGAACCGTGAAGATTCAGGGAAGACCTCAACCCAGAGCTCACTGCTGTGATTGCTGCTGAAATCCATACATTACATACTTTGTAGTATGAGGAAGATAAATGCATGCAGCATTTGCACTGCTGTAGAGATTGGTGTGCTGCTGTGTTGTGTGTTGCAGCTGGTGGTGAATGTAACATGGTGTGCTGCTGTGTTGTGTTGTGCAGCTTCGTGGGTACCGGGGGAAGGAGCCCCTTGGGCTTCAGATCTTCATTGGCACCGCAGATGAGCGCATCCTCAAGCCACATGCCTTCTACCAGGTGCACCGCATCACCGGCAAGACCGTCACCACCTCCAGCTACGAGAAGATCATCAGCAGCACCAAGGTCCTGGAGATCCCCCTCGAGCCTAAGAACAACATGAAGGCAATGTGAGTCCACTAGAAGAGTGTGTGTGTGTGTGTGTCTTTACCCATGATGTAGATGTTCTAATGTTTAATTATGTCTGGACATTAACTGTAACTGGACCTGGTTGCTAAGTAAAGAAATCAAAATGTGTGTTGTGTCTGTGTCTGTCTTCAGAATTGACTGTGCTGGGATCCTGAAGCTTCGTAATGCAGACATCGAGCTGAGGAAAGGCGAGACGGACATCGGGCGTAAGAACACTCGTGTCCGGCTGGTGTTCCGGGTGCACATTCCCCAGGCCAACGGCCAGCACGTGTCCCTGCAGGTGGCCTCCCACCCCATTGAGTGCTGTGAGTGCCCCCCCCCCCCCCCCCCCCCCCCCACACACACACATACCTTTGGCTGGGCTGCATGTGACAAACTGACAATGCCACCGATCAGCGCAGACACACATCAGTTCAATGTCCCAACGAGACAGACAATGCCATGTAATGCTGGTAGTTTCTGAGATTGTCAGAGTCTGAGTGAGGATCAGCAATGACCTTTTCCCTCTTGTGAACACTATACGGTTCAGTAGCCTTGTGGTGGATGTCTAGCTAACTAATTAGCTAACCTGCTAACCAGCCAAACCACTGGCTGCTTGGGTTGGTCAGCAGCTTCTATTTAATATATCTTACAAGAACTGATTTACATTGAACAAAATAGTTTCTTTAGCTTAATCGACAGTTTGTAAAAGTCAAACTCAACCCATAGCTTAGTAGGACTGCAGTGATGAGTGTGAGGTTCCATGTAGTATAAGTATATATACTTTTTTGATCCCGTGAGGGAAATTTGGTCTCTGCATTTAACCCAATCGGTGAATTAGTGAAACACAAACAGCACACAGTGAACACACAGTGAGGTGAAGCACACACTAATCCCGGCGCAGTGAGCTGCCTGCTACAAAGGCGGCGCTCGGGGAGCAGTGAGGGGTTAGGTGCCTTGCTCAAGGGCACTTCAGCCGTGCCTACTGGTCGGGGCTTGAACCGGCAACCCTCCGGTTACAAGTCCAGAGCTAACCAGTGGGTCACGGCTGCCCAATGTAATCTCTTCTGTCTCACTGCATATCACTGGATTGGGACACACACTGCATATCACTGGATTGGGACACACACTGAATACTGCCATTGTTGTTTATCTCTGCGGCATATCATTTTTCAGGAAGTGAGCAGCACGATTTCAATTTCTTGTGCAGTGATGAAGAAAACACAGTTCTACTGTTCAGCGCTGTCAGTCAGATCAGCACAGGCGTAGCTAAATGAATACTGTTCAGCGCTGTCAGTCAGATCAGCACAGGCGTAGCTAAATGAATACTGTTCAGCGCTGTCAGTCAGATCAGCACAGGCGAAGCTAAATGAATACTGTTCAGCTGTCAGTCAGATCAGCACAGGCGAAGCTAAATGACTACTGTTCAGCCGCTGTCAGTCAGATCAGCACAGGCGAGCTAAATGACTACTGTTCAGCTTGTCAGTCAGATCAGCACAGGCGAAGCTAAATGAATACTGTTCACGCTGTCAGTCAGATCAGCACAGGCGAAGCTAAATGAATACCGTTCAGCTGTCAGTCAGATCAGCACAGGCGAAGCTAAATGACTACTGTTCAGCTGTCAGTCAGATCAGCACAGGCGTAGCTAAATGACTACTGTTCAGCGCTGTCAGTCAGATCAGCACAGGCGTAGCTAAATGAATACTGTTCAGCGCTGTCAGTCAGATCAGCACAGGCGTAGCTAAATGAATACTGTTCAGCGCTGTCAGTCAGATCAGCACAGGCGTAGCTAAATGAATACTGTTCAGCGCTGTCAGTCAGATCAGCACAGGCGTAGCTAAATGAATACTGTTCAGCGCTGTCAGTCAGATCAGCACAGGCGTAGCTAAATGAATACGATCATATTGTAGACACACTGCAGTTTGGTGTGTGCTTTAGTAATACGTCCATATAATTCAGCTGGTTTGGGAATCATCCATAACAGGCGTAACAGTGTAAACAAATCAAATGAGTCCAAGAACACCCTCGCATGCTTCTACGAGTGTGTATGTGAAAGGTCAGTGTTTTCTGCTCAGTAAGGGTTTTGCTATTATTAACTGTTAAAAGTAACGCTTCAGAAAAGAAATATGACAGGAACACACATGCACAACTTCATTCAGTCTCTGATCATTTAGTCAAGGTGCGTCAGGTGTTGTCTGGCTTGTTTACTCAACCTGTTTGGTGCTTGGCATACCTGTTCAAAGGTCTTGTCTTAGGTGTTTGTCTGGGTTGGCCTGAACGGATATTGAGTTGCTGTAGAGGGCTGGATGAAGCCACCAGCTGTTTTATTTTTGAATGGACAGACATTGATTTAGATATTTCCTCTTGACCAAAAGCAAACAAAAGTGAACGAAGGGCCCTTCTGACTCATCGTGTCATTACCTCATGTCATAGAAGGAAAACAACATCCACCAATGAGCAATAGCATGGACCAAAGTGCAAAAATGTCCGATTTTAATGTATGTTTGTGTGTGTGAACTTAGATGTGTCTGTGTCATTAGTAATACGTAAGGGATAGTGTATAGAACGCCGGTCATTATCGGGAAAATAAGTCCAAAAGGTGAACCGGACCCCGATGCGCAGCGGAGGGGACTTGCTACTCCCTGAGGAGACATGTCTTATCGGGCTCTTGTGAAGATAATAGACAGTATTAATCAGTGGCTCCACTGTATCTCATATCCCTTTACTATACTCCATCAGTGGAAACAACATAATGCTCTGTATGCAGCCATAAAACTGGCTTTAAGAAAAATAATGGAAGTTGTTGTGGAAGAGGTAGTGATTGTTTTAAAACAGTTACTTTGCTTTCATCATTGTTCATGTGGTTTCTGATTGGTTTAGCCCTGCTCAGCATACACATTTCAAGAGTGTGGAGGAGTGATATGCCTGAGATGTGGCTGCAGTGGTTAAAGCTTGAAGTTATTTCCCAGCCATAGCTCTTCAACATGGTGACCTAGAGTCACTGTACGAGTGGCACCATGCACCGCATAAAGCAGTGTGTGAGGGTGTAGTGAATAACATGCTATGTCCTACTTTATTTAGAGTTGGATGGGAAAACATCTCTTTACAGGGCCTTTGGAGGGATCTCTCAGAAATCCTCAATATTTTAGCTTGCTTTTAACTGTGTGTAACTGTAACTGTGTATTGTGGTGTGTATGTGTGTCTTTGTGTGTGTGTGAATGTAACCTGTGTGTAACTGTAAGTGTGTATTATGGTGTGTCTGTGTGTGTGTGTATGTGAATGTAACCTGTGTGTAACTGTCTTCTCTGTAGCCCAGCGCTCAGCTCATGAGCTGCCCATGGTGGAGAAGCAGGATCTGGATGGCTGTAGTGTGCTGGGGGGCCAGCAGATGATCCTCACTGGACAGAACTTCAGCTCCGACTCCAAAGTCATCTTCACCGAGAAGACCCCTGGTGTGTACACTAAAGCCCTTCAGCTTGTCCAGAGTGGGTTGTTGAGGAGTGCAGTGGATACGTATACATAGTCCCTCTTTTTGCATTAGTCGAAGTTGAAAAAAGATTGTAGCAGTGCAAACTTTCAAAGAAACTGAAAGAAAGGCTTAACAGGAATGTATACGGCTCTGTACTACGCCAGCAAGAACATGAGAACTGTCTCATCACTCAGGGGGGGGCTGCCCACACTGGGGTGACGGGTATCACTTTCATGTGAAACTCTCTCTTTCACTCTCTCCTCCCACTCTCAAAGTCATTCCTCGCCTCCCTTTTTTCTTTTTATCTATCTCTCTTTTTTCTATCTATCCCTCTTCTATCTTCTATATCTCGCTTTTCTCTATCTCTCTTCCTTTCTCTCTATCTCTCTCTGTCTCTATCTATCTATCTCTCTCTATCGCTCTCCCTTTCTCTCTATCTATCTCTCTATCTCTCTCTGTCTATCTATCTCTCTGTCTTTATCTATCTCTCTCTCTCTCTCTATCTCCCTCTCTCTCTCTCTCTGTCTCGCTAAACCACCGTGCTGTGGCAGGTCCGTTCTCTTGCGTCCAGGTCAACTAGGTTTCTTTGAGGCATCCAGGTGTGGTCAGTGGCGTTGTGTAGTCGGAGTGGGTGTGTCTCGGGGCAGGAGTTTACGCGGTGGCCATTTGCATGGCTCTGATAAGCTGGCAGCCCCATTTACCCTTGGCCTTTCCCCTCCTCCTCCCGGAGAGAGAGAGAGAGAGAGAGAGAGAGGGAGGGAGGGAGAGAGAGAGAGAGAGAGAGAGAGAGAGGAGGGAGGAGAGGGAGAAAGAGCGAGGGAGAGAGATAGAGAGAGAGAGAGGGAGAGAGAGAGAGAGGGAGAAAGAGAGAGGGAGGGAGAGAGAGAGGGAGGGAGAGGGAGGGAGGGAGGGAGAGAGAGAGAGAGGGAGAAAGAGAGAGGGAGAGAGAGAGCGCTCTGGCGCTTGGAGCCCTGACTGTTGCGCCTGCTGTCCCGCTCCCTGCAGCTCTCCCAAAGGCCGCCCTGCTGCCATTTGAATCCTGACCTTTCCTAATCTCCAGCCGACGCATTTGCATGGCGCTCAGATTTCTGATGCAAAACCACGCCGTCCTCATGGACTCATCAGAGGCCTCATGCCTCTTCACACAGGCTCCTCTCAAGTCTCCATTAGACCCTCAGAAATCACCAAGAGAGGGGCAGACCCCACTACACACTGACTAGCCTGAGACCCTCCTATTAGAGAGGTGAAAACAGAAACAATTTCCCTCACGGGATCAAAAGAGTATATATACTTATATACACATATATATTTATATATATATACAGTGTCTTTTCCTTGTGGTGTATATGCCAGATATACATGTTTCTGTTACTTTCACTGATCTTGCTAATGGCCACTCTAACTTCCCACATTGTTAGCAGTGTGGTAGGTCATGTGCTGTCGATCATTTGACCATGCCATTGGGGTGGAGCACTCTCCAATCACGCCAGTGACACCAATGACATCAGCACTTTCACTGTCGTGGCCAGAGTGTGGCCAGACCTTGGTCAGCCTGCGCTACACACAGTCAGAGTACATGCCTGGTATGTGGATGTGTGGCGGTACACCTGCCGCCCTCTAAACGGCAGGCCTCAGCATGAGCATACTGTACATCACGAGCTGAAATGAGCACCAGAGCCACCCAGAGGCTAGACAGCAGTTTGTGTCCTCGTTATCCTCGTCTGCTTGCCTGTGTACGGTGTGTGGTCATGACCTGGCGCCCCTGGATCATGAAGAGTAAAGGGCCATTGTGTGTGTGTGTGTGAGAGAGAGAGAGAGAGTGTGTGTGTGTGTGTATGTGTCCATGTGTGTGTCCATGTGTGTGTGTGTGTGTGTGTGTGTGTGTGTGTGTGTGTGTTGTGTGTTGAGATAACAGAGCCACTGACTGCAGCTGTGTGAGCGACAGCTCTCTCCTCACTTCACGCTTGAGCTCTACTTTGTGGAGACCTGATGACAGATGGCCTCTGTGTGTGTGTGTGTGTGTGTGTGTGTGTGTGTGTGTGTGTGTGTGTGTGTGTGTAGCTTCATGACAGAAGAATAGAGATATTGAACTAAGATAACGTTTCTATTATGAGGATCATTTTGAATAGAGGTGAAAATACTGAAGAGTTAGATATTTTAAAAAGGTCTGTTAACAGAACGCTACTGTCAGCCGTCAGGACTTCATTTAATCTCATTGGTTGTGTAACCTCAGTGCACGTGCACCTCTAGTTTGTCCCGTTGTGTTCTAGTAGTTGTGCAGACGGTGTGTGTTTTAGAGTTGCTGTGCTGTGATATGTTTTGCAAGTGTTGTCAGTTGTCATGCGTTGTGTCTGGCGTGTGCTGTGGTTGTCGTGCTGTGGTGTTTGTTGTGTCTGCAGTGTGCTGTGGTTGTCGTGTTGTGCTGTAATGTGTTTATGGTGCTGGGCTGTAGTCTGAGGGCTGCCCAGGAAGCAGTGAGGGGAGAGGAGAGCGTTCAGCCCGGGATGACTGACTCACTCACTCCGTCTCCTGCAACCTCTGCTAAGCCAGCAGCGCTACGTGGACTCCCCTGGGTGCTTCCTTCTCTCTCTCTCTCTCTCTCTCTCTCTCTCTCTCTCTCTCTCTCTTTCTCTCTCTGTCTCACAGATTTCACTTTCTCCTTTTCTTTTTTCTGCCAGGGTTCCCTGCTCTGTTATTTCACTCCAAAGCTATGCCTGGCGTCAGAGAAAGAGAGAGAATTAGAGAGAGAGAAAGAATGAGGGAGAGTGAGGGAGGGGTGGAGGCTAGAGAGAGAGGCTTTGCTGTTGTTTTGGAGGGTTTCTCTGCATGACACACAGTGTGCATGACGAGCACCCCAACATCCCTGTGAATGGGACACAGCTGTGTGTGGCTCATGGCAGGCGGGGAGGCCGAGCCCAGAGGGCCTCCAACAGAGAGCAGGCATGAGCAGCAGAACTCCGCACCTGTCCTCGCACACAATCCATCACATCAGCCCTTGCACTGTTGTGCCTGGCAGCGCGCTCGGAATACCCTTTGTCCCGGTATGGCGCTGACTCATTCGAGCCGAGCGCTAGGCCTAACATCTGGCTCGGGAAATTCCCACCAATTACGGGGAAGCTACCGTCATATTGACAAACGTTTGAGCTATATGATAAGAACTTAGTGAAATTAGTCAACAAGTCATTTGCTGCCAAGACTGCTGTCAGGTTTATGGTTCTCAAGAATCAAAAAGCTCTCTTTGGTTTCAGTACGCAGAACTGGCTTGGGAATAAAATTAAAAGAAGACAGATATTAACATTGTTGGAACAGCATAACTTATGTGTGAACAGCTGATTATTTGTTAAATTCCTGCAATTATATTCCATTTTAAGCCACATCATCTTGGATTATAACAGGCCCTTTATCCAGAGCGGCACTGGTGGAAAGGCCTGCTCTGCAGGTTTAGCTCGTTTCTACATCATCCTCACCTGACTGCGGTAATACGATCTACTCACATCCAGCACACTGTGGACACTAACAGAAGTGAAATCCCCATCACCCTCATGACCCTGCAGCTCTCTTGATATGGAGTCGCTGAGGTCAAGATACTCTGGAGGAACAGGAAGTGATGTGGTGGTGGACGGGCTTCACTCAGGCCCTGACTGGCTAGACTGGGGCGATGTAGTGTAACGTTAAAGAGGACGTGTGCGTGGACTCCGTGACTCAGCCGTTCCACGCTATTGGACAGAAAGATGCACTTCAGTGATGACAATAGATTTGACA
>NC_063192.1:32837500-32917500 GCF_017589495.1 Alosa alosa | reverse complement strand
CTGTAGTGTTAACAATGTAGAGGAAATACAACATCATTTGAATACAGACAAGTTATTTAGGTTAGTCATTGGTTTTCTAACATGTGTCTGGGACATTATGTACACCAAATGTAACTAGTTAAACCTATTGCATTACATTGGCAATATGAAATGAGTTAAAGAAAAACCAAAGCCATGAAAGCTGATATCTCAGCTGTCTCTTTCAAAAAGCAAAGAATTTCTAAGTCTGTATTGATCTAATCAGCATGTGAGAGATGCGCTCATTGTACAGTTCTAAGTGTCTTATCACGGTAACACCATGAATGTATACCAATGACTTTTCATGTCTGTTGTAAATATATTTTGAAGATAATGTGATGTATAAAATGTTTCTTTTTGAAATATCTAGTTTTAGTAGAAAATGTGTATTTTTACGAACTGAATCAGTTGTTGTCTTAGTTTTATTGTTGTCATTTATCCAAAGCATAATATATGAAATGCCAAAGATAGAAACCTGTAGCCATTCTTCATTTTAGTTCCATAATATTAATATAATATCTTTTTTTCTTAAAAGAGGCAAATCTATATTTTTGTTTCAGACGTCTTATAATGTTTTTATATAAGAATTTTATAAGAAAGCTTCTTGTGTTTCATTTGGTAATTTGTTGCGATCTCATGCTGTTTGTGTGTAGACTATGCAGTGTGCTATGCTTTATGTGTCTCTGCAGTAATATGAGCAATAAATCAGATATCAGAAACATCATCTGCTAATCGCAGTAGTCATTTCACTGTAACTTGCTTTCATGAATCTACATTAACTCATTGTTTACATTACATCACATTACAAGTGAGAGAAGCAGAATGACCATTTTTCATAAAATTCTACCAACCACAGCATTGCTAAAGTTGTGCACTTTTTGGAGAGTCTCTTGTCAAAATGTAGACAGGACAACCTAGCAGGCCCTACATAATGTAACCTACATAACCACCTTCAAAGCTTCTTAAATCACTTCGGCCTATTTGAAGCTCTTGAAACAAACTCTAAGTGTATAGCTTATAATTGTAACCTGTGGCAACGGTTGATATCCAAGTCCCTAGTAGATGTTGCGTGTGTGCGTGTGTGGTTCCCTGCTCTCCACCAGTAGGGTGTGGGTAAGAACCAGCCCTCCACCAGATGTATGAGTCAGCAGCAGGCAGCACAATCTCAGAGCCCCCCTTGTGTGCGGGAGGGCTTCCCCTGAGCAGGCCCCTGGAGAGAGACAGATGTTTCCTTATTATCTGCCTCGTTCCAGCCACTCTAATAGATGCCAAACAGGAGAAAGAAGCAAGTGTTTGCCTCGGCGCAGGCTGGGGAACGCCCACGGCCCCACACATCACCTCACAGCCGCCAAAAAAAAAAAAAACTCCCTCAAACAAACAACAACTGGACCGTTTGTGGCCATCACAGGTTGCTAGGGGACTGCGTGTTTGGGTCCCAACTGGGGTGGCAGAGGCAGGCCTGCTGAATGCACCCAATGTTCAGGAAGTCTCCCGGCATGACATCACTGAGCGTGAAAGAAAATAAACGAATGAAACAACAAGGAGGCCCCTGACTCCCCCTGCTGCCGGCCGCTGATAGGGCATGAGTCATGCCGCCTGCCACTCGCTGACCTTAGCTAATCTAATCACATGCCATATGGGCCTACATCACACACAGCTTCAGGACAAGACCCAAGAACACAAAACATTCTTTGATGCACATCACTGAGGAATTTCATTCATCAAAGTATTGCGATGTGTAATGAGATCATATGTGGCTGGATATCCAGAAAGTTATATCATAGTCTGTCAAATACGCTGACAATTTTGAATTTATGGAGTGGAGTGACCAGTAAGCCACACTTTCTCAATGCAGTAAGAAAAAGATAAAATGTGTAGAATATGCAGATTATTTCAGTAGGCCTACACTGACTGATACTGGTCTACTGGGACATATGTGTCTACCTGATTCAACCAAAGTCTCAATTTAGCCAAGACTGATTGGCCTCTGTCAGCACTGGTGAAACCGCCTTTGTGTGGTAGTCCTCTGTTCCACCACATATGTTGCATATCCTCTTTTTGCACCCATGGAAAAGGAATTTTGTCAATGATAGTAAAACCAATCAAAATGGGTCTTCAGTCTTCCCTTTTCTCCTGCTGTGCCTTGGTTTCTGCCCCCATTCAGTTCAGTGCAAATAATCTGCTACATCTGACCTGCCTAACTCTTTTTCATATTAGGCTACACCAAAACAAATCCCACTAGTAGCTATCCTCTGCATAAATACAGCAGGACCAGGGCGGTGTTGTCATGGTAATGGGAGTGAACAACACAGGGGTGCTCAACAGCCCTGATTCACATAGAGGTCTGCTTGTGTAGGCTGAGTCACGCTAACTGTAGGCTACACATGACGGCGTCAGCAGCTCCACTTCAGGAGGCAAACATGTCCTCATTTAAGACCAAAACGGCCAGAGCTTTGGGCGAACAGTAATAGCTTGTCTAGAATGAATAATGTGATTATACTAAGGCAAATAGCAGCAGATTCATTTGCGCAGAGACGTTAGTCAGTTTCCTGAGGCTGAGGCAAGTGTGTTCTTACAAGGCACGCATCACCCAAAAAAGGAAGTCTGAATTAACAGGTACACGTGTTTAAACTTCTAAACTTTTCAGTTGATGTCCGTATTGCAAGATGTCAGTCTATATCGAGGAATGCAGTACTCTGTCTAACACTGCCCTCTGCAGGAACACTTCGAGACTAACACTCAAAATAAGCACTGCGCGCCATCTGGTAAAACCTCCTGTCAAGCCAATGACAGATAACACTAATAGCCAGCAAACTGTGAGAAGGAGGTGATGCATGTTTCTGGCTGATCTCCAACTCTGTCTGGGTGGCACTCAGTACACGCATATGCGCTCTCTCTCTCCTTCTCTCTCTCTCTCTCTCCTTCTCTCTCTCTCTCACCATCTCTCTCTTCTATTATCTCAGTCACTGGCGGTTCACCGCGTGCTGCCTGGCTGTAACAGCATTAACTGAGGCCCCTTGCAAAGCGGTGCGGTTCTCCTAATGATGTGTTCTTTTGAAAAGGGCCGTCACCAGGACCACCCACTCACATGTAGAGCCCACATTTGAACTCTGCTGGCTGCTGGATATAACAATCTTTTTCTTTACGTAATCCCAGTCTCTGTGCTCTGGACACACACACACATACACACACACACACACACGACACAATAATACACACCTCGCACCTCGAGCTGTGGGGAATGGGGATTCCATGGTGTGTAGAGGCCTTATCAGCACCAGAAGAGTGCAGTGCAATCACAGTGTGCAGGTCTGTGGGCTCTCCCTGTTCCTGTCCAAATCCCCTCTGGCACATGCTGATAATTACTTTCTGGACGTTGGCTGACAACAATGGCGGGGATTTTTAATGAGCTTTCCTATCATCAAGCACTTAGTGTTGACAGAGGGCAAGTCTACATCTGTATTTAGCAATATATGTGTAATGTGTTTGTGTGTGTGTGTGTGTGTGTGTCGTGACTGCATGTTGGTGCCATGAGGCGACTGTGAGAGTCCCACTTGCTAATCAATCACGTCACATCAGCGCATGCAGAGAATGCAGGTAAATCAAACTATTAACTCACCCCATTGTGACATCTGCAGCTGTAACACACACCAGTCACCACAGCACTCTCTTCTCAATGTGCACCGAATTAAACACACATGCACACAGACACAGGCTCACACTCTCTCTCTCTTTCTCTCTCTCTTTCTCTCTCTCTCCTTCACAAACACAGACTCACAGACAGACACAAACAGACAGACACACACACACACACATCACACAATATTTTGGCTCACACCATGATAAGCCAATATGAAAAAGATCTGTAATCTGCCTGTCATGTCTGCTGTCACAACATCTTGTTGCTGTATGACTGGACTGACAGTGCAACAAAGATGTCAGTTCTGAAAGCCGTTAGACATCCTGACACAGGCCCGGCTAGGCTGCTCCGGCTCCACATAGCCTGACAGACAGACGATTAAAGAAGAAGAATGAGGAGACATGACAGCCCTGCGATCTCTGATAACATCGGGAGCATCCGTGCCTTTGGCACACAGAGCTTATCCATTTAGTTTTGGATAGGACAGAAAAGGGAGAAAGAGAGAGAGAGAGAGAGAAAGAGAGAGAGAGAGAGAGAGAGAGAGAGACTTGTGTTATTACTTATGTAACATAGATATAGTTATTCCTGTTACTGTATATATGATTTAATTATGACCGCTGCACAGCGAGTCAGAGTTTTTTTTCTTCTTGATTTTTTTTTTCTTCAGTAATTTTGTGTCAACGATTCCCGGGACACTGAAAGACCGGGGTGCACGAAACTTGTTGGGCATGTAGCTCCACAAGGATGACACAGAACAATTGTTTTGATCCGTCACACCCCCCACCAGACCGGACCCCCCGAAAAGGAGGACACAGTTTTCTGTGAATATCTTGAGAACTGTAGGGCCTAGGAGGATCACATTTTTTAGTATATTGGTCTCAAGGGGCCATGTCAACCCATCCCATAACCACTCATTTGACATATAGCGCCACCTAGTTAAAAATGAAAAAGCAAAAAATTGGAGGTGTAGGATCATTCTGACACCCTCTGAATACATACCAAGTTTTGTGGAATTCAGTTCATGGGTGGCCATACAATAAATAAATGTATGTGTAAATTTAGTGACTGTATACCAACTGGCCTGTAGATGGCCGGACACAGTTTTCTGTGAATATCTCGAGAACCATAATTATTTTGTATGTTGGTCGCCATGTCAACACATCCCATATCCACTCATTTGAGGTATAGCGCCACCTAGTTAAAAATAAAAAGGGAAAAACGAGGCATTGTAATCGGAGGTATCTTTGGCTGACAGGTTCAAAACTGCACAGAATTTAGAAGTGTAGGATCAGTATGACACCCTCTGAATGCATGTCAAGTTTCGTCACACACACAAACCCGGCTTCTGTCTCTGGTCCTGCGGTGTGCTGTGTGAAGCCAGGTTCACATTGTACACGGCATGCGCTGCGCTTTCCATTAGGCTGCTCTTGGTTGAGGTAGCCTAATGTCCCAAATACTTTTTTTTGTGCAAAAAAGCCAGCGGCAGGCCAGTTCTTGCGTGCGCAAGCCAGTGGCAGGCCAGTTCTTGCGTGCGCAAGCCAGCGGCAGGCCAGTTCTTGCATGCGCAAGCCATTGACAATAATGGGTCTCATAGCACAGCGCTGCTGCATGTGTCTACAATGTGAACACCCCCTAGAGAGGGGGAGGGGCTATAGTAGAGTGGAGAAAACCAACATGTGCTTCTTTTACCGATATATTTAACGATATCTTTTGCTTTTCTAATCCAAACAATGTCAAACTTGCCGCTGAACTTACTCAAGACTCCTGCCAAGTTTGAAATTAAACGGACTAAAGGTTTGAAAGATATGCTACCTGATGGTGCTACCTCACAATCTTTGTATACTGTAAGTGTATGTGTGTGTGTGTGTGTGTGTGTATGTTATAATAAATACATTTCCACTTAATGTGGGTCAGTACTGTGTGTGTGTGTGAGTAGTACTGCAGAACTAGTAAATAAACAAAAAGAGAAACTACTGAGTGGTAGTTGTGACACTGAAAGACATCCATTACACATTCTAACATGTCACACCCATCTTCCTTAATGAATCAAATGTTACTGACTATTTTTGGAGTGAGCCTTGGAAGAGCACTCTTGAGTTGATTGGAGAAGTCAAGGTGCCCAATTAGAGGTGAGAGCATCAGTGAAGGGGGAGAGGTGTATGGGCTCCCCCATCAGGTGTGGCCTGTGTGTGTGTGTGTGTGTGGGGAGGGGGGTCACTGAAGGTCAAGGCGGAGGTAGAGAACCAGCTGAGCGGCTCACAAGCCCCTTCCTCTTCCACTAAGCTGCTAGGCTCAGTTTTCACTGTGATCTCAAACTAGGTACCTGAGAAAAAAACAATTAACCTAATGATTTAGGTCTTTACAACTATGGCCATCAAAATTGTACAGACAATTATGAATTAAAAGGCAGTTGGCCACTGACTATCTGTGAAAAGCTCCTGTACTAGGTCTGTCCATAGAGTTAAAACAAATGCAAATAAAACAGGAAGAGCCCTCTTTCACCTCTATGGTTCTTTGTGTCAGCTCACCACTTTGTTTACAGTACTCTACGTCCTGTTTTCTTTGCACACGTTGCCATAATGTTTTCTCACAAATGCAAAGACATGTTGTCATATGGGGATGGTGAGTAATTTGTGTGTGTGTGCGTGCGTGCGTGCGTGCATGCGTGCGTGTGTGTGTGTGTGTGTGTGTGTGTGTGTGTGTGTGTGTGTGTGTGTGTGAGAGTTCTTGAATTTCCCCTTGGGGATCAATAAAGGATCTATCTATCTATCTCTCGAAAGTGTTCAATACACATACACACTCATGCATCCTGGGAGACACATGTAGTCTGTCTGAGATCCGGGGCCATATTGTCTGTGATCCTGTTTTTATGAGGGGAAAGAACACCCATGTGCCTGGCCAGGTGCCAGATGACAGCCCTGCTCAGATGTAGCCCTGCTGCCCACAGTCATGTCCAGACGGATCTCGGACACATTTGATACTTCCAGGCAGCACACAGCTCACGATACGCAGGCAGAGATACCTGTGCTGGACAGAACCTCACACAAGCCCATATTTAATGAGAAGGTCCGCTGTTGTGCTGGACAGAACCTCACACAAGCCCATATTTAATGAGAAGGTCCGCTGTTGTGCTTGCCACATCTGCAGTCTGCTCTTTGACTCTCCCTCTGCTACGTTATCCAGCCCCTGGAATATGTTTACACCAAGACTGCTAAAACACACAGCATGCTGAGGGACTTAGCACCAGTACACCAAGACTGCTAAAACACACAGCATGCTGAGGGACTTAGCACCAGTACACCAAGACTGCTAAAACACACAGCATGCTGAGGGACTTAGCACCAGTACACCAAGACTGCTGAAACACACAGCATGCTGAGGGACTTAGCACCAGTACACCAAGACTGCTAAAACACACAGCATGCTGAGGGACTTAACACCAGTGCTATCATGGAAAGACCCCCTCAATTATTTCATCAGTGATGGAATTTGCCACATGAATGCAAGAAGTCTGAGGATGAATATCACAGTGGAACCCTTATTATTGTTTTTCCACTTCTACTACGAAGGCTAACTATGCATGCAAGCCACAGAAATGTTGATATTTTTTATGTAGTATTAGACAGCTGGATCACCACTACATTTGATGTCATTTTGGAGAGATATACAGTAGGTATGGAAGCTAATGCAATGATATGTCCAGAATTTCAACTCTTTCTTCAATTGTCATCATTTTCAATGGTAATTGCGAAATACATGAACATCAATTATATCCATTTTGAATATTGGTGTAGTTAAGTTCTCTGGAAAAAACCTTGATCCATTTGTTTGGTGTACAAATGATCCTAGTTGCACTGGGAAACATCTAATCAGAAGGGTGACAGGAGAATGTCTGCAATAACTGACACTGTCACAGGTTTAGAATAAATTACTTCATATGTATTTGATTGGATAAAGCGAAATAAGTTGGTACTGAACATCTCAAAAACCAAATCAATTATCTTGGGATCGAGTCATAAACTGTCAACCACACCAAAGATGAGTATGAACTTGTCTGGGGAACCTATAGAACAGGTAGATAAAGTAAAATTACTGGGTACAATAATAGATAGCCAGCTCTCATGGGCAGAACACATCGATACCATAGTGAAGAAGATGGGTTGTGGTATCTCCATGGTGCAGGAAATGTCTTTCTTATGTCCCTACACACATCGTGGGACAGGTGGCCAAATCCTTAATTTTAAGTAACCTGGATTATTGTGCACCTGTATGGTCATCTGCATCTAAAAGTCAGCTAAAGAAATTACAAACTGCACAGAACAGAGCGGCCAGGTTAGTATTGCATTGTCCCATAAGAACGAACACAATTAGTATGCACCGCCGACTCTCTTGGTTAATGGTAGAGAACAGGCTGGACTCTCTTGGTTAATGGTAGAGAATAGGCTGGATTTCAACACAACAAAATTTTTCAGAAACATAGTCTTTTATTCTCAACCTGTTTTCTTATACAACCAGATTGTTAGATGTGATCAAGCTCATTCTCATTTGACTAGGTGTGATCAAGTTCATTCTCATTTGACTAGGTCCGCTGATGATGGCCAGTTGATGTTACCACGACCAAAATCAAATGCTTTAAAGAAAACAGTTATTTATTGTGCTATCAATCATTGGAATAATTGTCCACTGAACATACGTAAAATAATGGCAAAGTATCTTTTAAATACCATCTGAGAATACATTATCTAAATTTGTGAGTAGACATTGATTGGATTTACTGTATGAATGTAATAATGAATGAAATACTGTAATTCATATTGAATATTTCTTGATGGTGTCTATAATGATGTCTACAATGTTTTACTGCTTTTGAATTGTCAGTGTTACAGTAGTTGATCCTTACTTGTTGTGGACCCCAGGAAGACTAGCTTGTCCCTTTTTTGGTGACAGCTAATGGGGATCCTTTTAACCAAGGGCGCGGGGATGGGGGTGCTGAGGGTGCTGCAGCACCCCCTGCTGGCAGGAGATAGAATTTAAAAAAATATTATATATATTTTTAAATAATTACTAATTCGCTGTCTGACATTATTTATATTTTTGTATGTGAAATGATGAGTCAAATAGCAAAAAAGGGTTATGGATAGGTTCGAATATAGGCTACTAAAAATTAACAGTTATAGAGATCAACGTGAACGTGAGTCAGTTACTGTAAGAACCGTAGTGTGGTTTCATCTATGTGATAGCAATCAAATGTGTAGGCCTACGGTTGATATAGGCCTACATATTCTATGCGATTTACACGTTCAAAAAAACCATGGATAAGCTGAAAGAAACTTTAATTGTGTTTTACAGTTTTGCAAAAATAATAAATGCATAGCTACTTAGCTAGTGAAATCATTCACTATCCTAGTCGCTAAGATAGAAATTATTAGGACACATACTTTACGACACACTTTAGGCTATTCAGAAATTATTTGCGAGATCATTGCAGCCTGATTATTAGCCTATATTTAAAGCCTAACATCTCTGATGTGGTTTTGACGATCAGAAAAGTATTTTTCCTTAACTATACGATGTCAAGTGCGCTTCTGTGGGGTTAGGGTTGGTGCAGTGTGGGGTTAGGGTGAGTGCAGTGGACTCTGAGTGCTGTCGCGGAACATTGGAATTTGTGGCTGCCCAGGACTTTTCAACACTTCTCGCTATCACCCGCACACTGCACTAAAATGACGTATTTAGCAGTCAAAATCCTAAACATGTCCGGGGTATTCGTCGGACATCCATTAGTTTGGTTATTCCCGCGCGCCTGCTTTTAACAATAAACAATCTAGATGCTGTGACTACACTATATGGACTTCATATGCGTTACATAACTCATCTAGAGGCTGTGACTACACTATATGGACTTCATATGCATTACATAACTAGAGGCTGTGACTACACTATATGGACTTCATATGCATTACATCATCTAGAGGCTGTGACTACACTATATGGACTCCATATGCGTTACATACCTCATCTAGGCTGTGTGACTACACTACAGGACTCCATATGCATTACATACCTCATCTAGGCTGTGTGACTACACTACAGGACTCCATATGCATTACATAACTCATCTAGGCTGTGTGACTACACTATATGGACTCCATATGCATTACATAACTCATCTAGGCTGTGTGACTACACTATATGGCTATATGGACTTCTTATGCATGGATATGCTGCAGTGGTTGAAAGTGCAACTTGTCAGTGGAACTGTGCAAGGGAAGGGTCCAGGAAAATACTGTGTAGGCTGAGTGATAACTGCGTGCTAATATTAGCATAGTGAGGAAGAGGAGGAGTGCATGGGGTCATCCTGTAGTCTCCTGAGACACGCCAGGGTGAAGAGGAAGAGTGCATGGGGTCATCCTCTAGTCTCCGGAGACACGCCAGGGTGAAGAGGGGTTACCCAGCCATGGCAACAGCACCTGTGAACATCCTGGGGTTACCAGCTAGGATGCCTGTGCCTCCATGAGCAATTCAACTAGATGTAATGTAGGCTATGTTATGTAGCTCTTGTTTTGCCTATTTCTAATATGTATCTATCTATCTAATCTCATTTCTATGCACACCAAAACCATGTAATCTAGGCTATGTTATGTATCTCTTGTTTTGCCTATTTGTAATACATGTATGTGTCTAACTATCTAATCTCATTTCTATGCACACCAAAACCATAAGCATCATTTCTGGCAGACATGGAATGAGCTAATGGGATATGAGATGGTGACGGGTAAATACATCATGCCATTTTATTGGAATACTTATTTTTCTGCAGCACAGTGACAAAGATCATGTTTAACCTATAAGTACAGAGAAAGTCTTGTGTGTTCTGATTATTGGGTGGGAAAACTCTGACTTGTTTATAATTAATCATTCTATGATGTGTTCATCTTGCTGCCTTGTTTGATTTTTAATGCATCGTTCTGCTGTGCTGTGATGCTTCTCTGAATATAAAGCATGTTGAGGTCATTGGAATTCTGCAGAAGGCAGGACGCTGCTGCTCAGACACCAAGCACTTCAGATGAACCTTTAGAAGAACGCTTTCAGGCTCCTATTTCAGTCATGTTTTTTCCGGATATTTCACACATCAATTGGCCTCTTTATCAACATAACTAAAGAAGTGAGAAATAAATGCACACATCAAGTGTGAATAAACTAAAAAAGCCCAACAACTGTCTTGGTTGAGATATAAATATGGACTCCTTACCATCTCTTGCCTCATGTGTTGGTGCATAAACCTGAGAAAAATATTAAAAGCCTGAAAGGCATTAGCCTCTCTAGTCTCGTATCTGCCCATTTAAATGACAACTAGATGTACCGCATAGTGGTACAAAATATGACTGCCGCTCAGTCCTGTACATCCGTTCCGTGAAAATAAATCACACTTCAATTTGTCTCCATCTTTTACTCCATCCCCCACTCTTGAAACTTTTGTGTATGCTTGTTTGCACAGAAAGTAGCCTACTGGTGCTGAAAAGGTGAATAGATTGTAGAATAGCCAAAGAAGATGTAGCATTGTTATAAAACCTTTAAAATCTCTAAACAATCACAAGTAGGGCAGTTTATCACAGTTCATCCATTGCAACTGGATTGATGAAAGGTCACTTACACCTGTAGGCTACATTGTATTTGGGAAAAGCAAAAGGTATCAGCATAATGTTATTTATTTATTTATTTATTTATCAACAAAAACATCTCTGTCAGTTCCATGCCGTTTTCAACAGCTATCAAAAACAAAGGTCATTTTGGATGGATTTTTTTTGTGAATGTTTCTTCTTCTACATAAGATTTTAGTCATCTTTAGTTCATGTGATACTTTATTGTCAATGCACAAATTAAGGAACAGTAGTCTGAAACGTTATTGTTAATGCACAAATTAAGAAACAGTAGTCTGAAACGAAATGCTGTTTTACATCTAACCAGTGGTGCAAATAACTGACATGTCCAAATGGGCCTTGATGAAATGCGTCGCTAGACTGTTCATACACATTTTAACTGGCCAAAGTTGAAGAGCTGTTGTCCGTTATTGTGCAAATATAGGCTGATTCATGTTCCCTTGCATTGTGTAACTGAGGTCCATGGCTAGTCTGGCTTTCACCAGACCAAGCTCAATCTTTTAAGAAATCAAAAAATAAATAGCGGGCAGATCAGGCTGGGTTCACCCAGCCTAGTCCATAGGCACCCGATATTGTTTAATTTTCCGATTGAGATATCCACGCTCTGGCTATTCTAAATGCAAAAAATGCATCAGGGAGTTGACAAAACTGATCCTAATAGAAAGCTGTTAGCTTCTCTAAGCTACAGGTAGGCTTATAAGGTAGGCCTATTTACAACATAAATTGTCAATAGGCTATGCTGGCGACACAAATAAAATAATAGTATCAAGCGGACTTAAACTGCCATATCGTGGTTGTAATAAAATTCACGCAGCTCCATGAAGGAAAGCGCGAATGAAGTAGCCACTTCTAAATGGGACCCACTACACAGTAGCTTAGGGTGTGTTGCTAAAGCAGCCATAATGAAATGAAGGTGTCATTGTTTGGATACTTCACACACACGTGCTTTTTTATTTCACACAGACTACAACTACCAAGCTGGAATCAAAGCACATCGATTCCCCTCTCACACCCTGCACGCACTTAAAACAAAATAAACAGGCGTCTCAGTCTCACGCATGTATAGGCAAAACTGTATCAGACTGGTGTAACGTTGGTAAATCTTCCATTGCACAGAATGTTTTTTGTAGCACGTGCAACAAATGACAGTCGAAAGATACAATTACAGTGCTGCTATCAATTTGCTTGGTATAACCGCATTTATAGTTTTCTACAAATGCAATCAATCAAATTGGCCTCCATCACTCAACCAACGCTAACGGTAACATTACCTAGGTCCTTATTGATATTATAAGATTAACGTACCTGCAGTAAAAACCAAGCATGTCCGATAAACATCCTCAGATGTATTTCGGCTTCAAGAAGAAATGGGAATTACATTTCATGTGAACATCGTCCTATCCGTATTAGACGTTCGCTGCGGTAAACTACAGTCGTTGTAGGAAGCGTCCATTGTTTTTCCAACCCACTTTTAACTTCCAACAAAATTACGTCTCACTGCAACGATGCGCCATCTAGTGGACAAACGACTACTTATCGCCAATACTGGAAATGCAGCCATGATGATGATGATGAATATTTGGCTTTCTTTTAATCCTACTGAATTTGTAATTATGTATCGGGCGTTCTAATACCGATAGTATGTGGGTGCCTGTGTGTGTGTGCATGTGTATATGTGTGCACCGCCATCTACAGGCCAATGAGTGTACAGTCACTAAATGTACACATAACCTAATTTTTTTTAGACCCCCCCATGGATGAAATTCTACGAAACTTGGTATACCCCCAGAGAATGCCAGGTCAATCATACACATAACATTTGGTGCAGTTCTGAACATCTTAACTGAAGATAGGGGCGATTAAAGCAGAATAATATTGCATTTTCATTTTTTACCGGGGGGGTGCAAATCACAAATGAGTGATTATGGGCCAGGTTGATGTGGGCCCTTGAGACCAACATACCATAAAAGATTCTTCATCCTCAGTGCCACGGTTCAGGTAGTTATTTAGGAAAAACTGCTTTTTTTGTGGTTCGGGGGCCCAGCACGGGGGGGAGTGGCCCCTGGGTACAAAACGAATTTTTTCCGTAAAAGTCTAGTGGGGCTATATGCCCACCAAATTTCATGTGCACCGGTGTTTCGATGTCCCGGGTATCGTTGACCAAAAATTCAGGAAGTAGATGACGGAAAAAAAAAAAAAAAAAACTTTTACAATCTTTATATGACCGCTTCGCAAGCTTTGCTAGCGGCGGCCATAATAATGAGTCTACAACAGTAAATGACTGTAAGGCTATGGTATCATTATAACGCTCTTATCGACCTCTCCAATATCCAGGAAAAATTTAACTTTCACAGATTTTGCATTATTCCATCACAATAATAGTATGCAATCAGCAGCTAAAAGACACCCTCTCATTATGACCACCACACTAGCAAAGCAGCGGTCATATAGGTTTAGTCTGAGATTTGTTTCTAGCGCCACCTAGTTAAAAATTAAAAAGCAAAAATGAGACACACACACACACACACACATACAGAAGCATATACTCTATATACACATAAACACACACTATGCACACACTCATTTACATACACAAAAGTAGGGGATGGAGTAGGAGATGGAAACAAATTGACAACTTGACAAGCGTGTTTCATTTTTGCGGCAAGAATGTGCAGGACTGGGCGGTGGTCATATTTTGTACCTCTCTGCAGTACATCTAGTTTTAATTATTTTCTGGTTAAATTAACATAAGCATGCCTCAAGCATCTGCTTTAACAGAATCATAGACTGGGCTACTTGCACGAAAGGTGCTCAATGCGGTCACTTTATTTCCAGTGTTGTGTTAACTGTGTTGTACCTTCTGTTATTTTACTAACATCTTCACCCCGACACTGAATATCTTGTTTGCTCAATAATAACAATTTTAACTTGCATAAATCCTTCTTTATCATAACATGCTGATTTACTAGGTGCAACGCCCAACCAGGTCTGTGTAGACACTAATTACATTAAGAATAGCGGCAGGTTAGGTTAGGTGTGCAGGCAGCACAAACGTATGTGAAAAGAGCCCATTGCTATTCCTATGGTGTTTCATCACATTGAAGTAAATCATAGCAAATTTGGCCAGTAAACATCAAAATAGATTCCACTGATTTGTGTCCATTAACTTGTATTCTACAGGAAAGCACTAAGCAACATGTGTAAGTGACATTTAGCATCACACTTTGCACTGTGCTCGCTCTCTCTCTCTCTCTCTCTCGCTCTCTCTCTCGCTCTCTCTCTCTCTCACACACACACACACACACACACACGCACACACACAATTTGTAATGACATATAGTGATGTAGGATACCAGGATACCTATAGCATACCTGGATCAACCCCCTCAGTTGCTCTCTCAGATATCTGTCACTGACACAAGGCCACAATCATGCTGTCAGTGGCAGGAGGAATAAATTGAGATGAGGCGGCCGCATCTCGGCTATCTCCTCCTCTGCTGGGGGGTGGGGGGCTGTCTGGCCACTGTGCTGATGAGTGCCATGCTCAGGATGCTCCTACTCTCGTAAAACAAATGTGTTGTCCCTATCTGGACACAGAGATTGTGTTGTTTTCAACACATTCTGTTATTTTCAACACATTGTGTAACAAATAAAAAAAAGGAAACAACACAAACTGTGTTGTCCCTATCTGGACACAGATATGTTGGACAAGTTGTGTTGTTTTCAACACATTAGTTTTAAGAATGTATGTGTTAAAATCTATTTTTGTAGCTGTAGCTGTTAGTCCCAATGCACTCTGCAGACTTGAGTAGAATTTATTTGTACTCATAAATCTTGATTCTCTGGAACAGCTGAGGTCAACCACATCTTCATTGATTTCTTCCTGAAAAGCACATCAAAGAAAGAGAGGCTCAGACACTTGGTGGGGAAGCATCTCACAGAAAGGTCCAGGCACACAGTCTGCATCACAAACTTCAAACACATCCAAAAACATGTTGATGTTAGACCCAAAATGATAGACCCAGGTCATCTTTCCTTCTCTGGTCAGAGTCACCATAGTGTTTATATTTAATAGCAACAGCCATTAGTCACCATAGTGTTTATATTTAAAAACAGCAGCCATGAAGCATCAAGAGCATTAATGAATATTTGTCGCTTTGGACAAAAGCGTCTGCTAAATTCCATAACCATAAACAATATTCTGCTTAGGAACATCTGAGCAGGCTTCCATCTGTTGTATTCTGTCATTAAATAGATCCCTCTCCTAATCAAGGGAGGAGTTGTGAAGAGCTGTTTTTGCGAAAATGATTTGGACCTTGGCTTTATTGCATAAGGAGAGCTCGGTGCATGTTCACATTCACCGTGTTTCCTCCTTCTAATCTCGAACTTTGAAATGACCACTAAAACTGGTTAACAAACACAGTGGTGGTGGCTTATGGGAGTTTTTTTTCAGACACAGCTGCCCCACCCAACATGCCTGCTACTCTCCGTGTGGCTGCCGGTTGAGTGACCACTACGCAGAAGCCTGTAGGCAGCAGGAGAGAAGGACGGCGGAGCTCAGAGGCCAGCCTGCCGGTCCAGTAAAAGCACAGAGACAGGAAACAGTTAGCATTACAGGCTTTAAAAGCTTTAACATAGGATGCCATGTCATATATGTGCATATGGTATTTATCTTATAGTAGTCTATCGGCAATGAACTGACTTTGCACACTATACTGACTTTGCACTCATTCACTCCTCAGCACTCATGACCCCCCCCACACACACACACACACCTACATGACTTTTAGCACTTTTACATCCCTCTCCCTATGCTACAGACCTTTTTATTTATTTTCTTATTTCATCACACGTCAAAACACACACACACACACACATATCTGACTTGCACATCTCCATAGAACGTTTTATTTATTATTTTTGATTTCTCCTCCATCTATACCCATGTCCTTGATTGGCTAGCCTTTCTGCCCCCCCCACCCCCCACCCCCATCCCCAACACACACACAAAAAACACACACACTTACATCATCACTGTCATCACCTCACATACATACAGCACACTGCTTGCTACAGTAAGCCTCCTCTACATACTAGCTGCACACTGCCCCCCCTCCCTACATACACAGCACATTGTCTTCAGGATCTTCTCCAACACACATCCTCTACATACTTACAGCACACTGCCCCCACCTACCCACACACACACACTACACACACACACAGTCACTGCTCCACTCCCCTCCCGCCCACACACACATCTTCACTGCCATCACTCACATACATCATACATACAGTACTCTGCTTGCAATAGTAAGTCCCTTCACCATACTTGCAGTACACTCCCCCCTCTCCCCTACATACACAGCACATTGTCTTCAGGATCTTCTCCAACACACATCCTCTACATACTTACAGCACACTGCCCCCACCTACCCACACACACACTACACACACACACACACAGTCACTGCTGCACTCCCCTCCCGCCCACACACACATCTTCACTGCCATCACTCACATACATCATACAGTACTCTGCTTGCAATAGTAAGTCCCTTCACCATACTTGCATGTCTGTAGACCATAGCTAGACTTCAGTGTCTTTTTCACATCGTGTTATGTGCAAACCCCCATAAGGGCACTGTAAGGGCTAAACCTGATGTGTGGCCCTATCGTAGTGTACACAACACTGCCAGTCCAGTGCTTATGGTCATTGGTCTGAGAAGAGAAGACTCAGAGTAGCCTATATTCTTAGCCATTTGAATGGCATGCCTGCTCACAGCAAAGTAGACCTTACAGACCTAAGAAGGCGGATTCTAACGCAAGTGTGGTGATTTTTTTAATGGTTATTTCTAATGTACTGTGTGAGTATTTGTGTGTATGTATTGTTCACTGACACACGTGTGAGCCTGTGTGTGCTTTGCACATGACTGTGTGCGCATACGTGTATTTCATAGACACGGCGCGATGACAGTTACCAAATGAACTCAAAGCAATCCAGTGACAATAGCAGCGTTATCATGCACTGCCACACAGACTGAGACTCTGAGATCAATACGCCACAAGCGGCATTCTCACCCTTCAGCAAACCCCTCCCAGACCGCTCTCATGCCAGGAATGACTTTCAGTGCAGAATTTGTGCCACTCTAATAGTCGTGTGTGTGTCCATATGGATATGGTTGTCTGTGAGAGCAGAGTGGACAGGACTTAGTGACGTCATGGAGACTCTAAAAGCAAGAGAATGCTCAGACAGGAAACCATTTGTGTTTCTGTTTGCTTTACTAAGGGCCTATTTGACTGACCAAGATCCCAAACCAACAAGTTTTCACAAAATGCTTTTATGGGAAAAACTCTAGGGTAAACCTTTTGCATGTTACTCCTACATTTGCACGAGAATGATCACAAATCACGAACATACAAGAACTACAAAACGTTTTTGCCATTTCCAATGTATCTATTTGATTAGATAATTCCTACATTCCCATTTACGCATGGAAACAAGGAGAAAACAAAAAAAATCCTTCCAGGTCATAAATCCTAGAAATGGGAAGTAATCCAGGATAAGGGGTCCTGGGATACAGTCCCACAAGGCTGTCAGAAACAAGAGTGCCACCACATGCGACACTTCTGAGGAGGACTGATGATGACTTCAGTTGATTGTCCTCTGTCACTTCCTCCCCTGCTGTTGATTTATCTATACAGAATATATCTATAACTTCAGGTCCATAGCCACGGTACAATATGTTTGGCTATGTTGAAAAGCGAGATGTCCTCCTCTGCATCTGCTCGTCAAGGTTAACAAGCACAGCTGAGGGCTTCCGGAGGTCACCCACCCTCATGCAAATGATATGGTTGATTATTAGGAGATTTCTGCTGTGCGGCAAATATAGTTTGTTTATTTTACCTGTGTCATTTATTCAGCAGCTCGTTTCAGAACGAAGCTCATTATTTAAACGAGAGGCCTGGCGCCTGGTCGGCTTCCCACAGCAGATGGGTGCTTGAGTGTTTCAGGGAGAGAGAGCGTTGAGAGGCTTGCAGAGTGGTGGAGGCATATGCTTTTATACAGGTGGAAGGCTTAAGGTTGGTGAGTTGATGACGCGCGTCTAAATTTGTCGAGGAGTGTTTTTATGTACCTTTGAGTTTAACAGTTCCTGAACAGCATTACAGGTACTGAATGTGTTGCGACACACTTGACTCCAGAAGTGACATGAACAGTTCTCTATAAACACGGTTACACATACACATAACACAAATTGTGAAATAGTTTGAAAATGCGGAATCAGAGCTACAAGTGAAAAAAAAAACATACAGCATCAGACTGAGGTATCACGTAGGGCCTTGCACTGAATATGAATGAATGAGTGTCAATTCTGCACCAATTCTCATCATTTTTGGGTTACACTTTACTTGACAGTGTCGACATAAGAGTGACATGACACTGTCATGAACGTGTCATAAACAGGTCATAAACGTTTATGACATAACGCTTCGGTCATTAAGTGTCATTCGGTTTTTGTCATAACAAGTTAGGGTTAGCATTAGGGTTAGGGTCATGATTAAGGTTAGGGTTTTGGGTTAGGGTTTAAGTGTCATGACAGTGTCATGTCACTTTTATGTCGATGCTGTCAAGTAAAGTGTCACCCATTTTTGTCTCTACTGAACGTTTGGACCATCTAAAAGCTTGTTTGAAATTTGAAGTTTGAAATGCACTAAGGTTTACATTGAATAACTTTGTATATTAGATATTGTATTTAGGTAACATCTATATTAGCTGCATGAGCAGTTCACACTAATTATTTAATTAGATCAAAGACTCAAAACAACACTGCCAAATATGTTTGTAACATGATCAGAAATTAACCATGGCTATTATAGTTGCATGTCAGTAAGGTATGAGATTTGTCCAACCTCTTTTTTCAGAGCAGTTGGCCTCGTCCCCCAAATAAAGCCCAAAATAGTAAATGCCATAAGAGCTCTGTGGCAGAATGTCTTTTCATGCCAGTGAGCCTGGCCCTATCAGCTATGCAGAACACAAGGCCAGTGAGCCTGGCCATATCAGATCCCCATGCAGAACACAAGGACTACATCCAGTGGGAAGCCAGGGCTGACATGATGGAGATCTCTCATGGCACACCAGCTGGAATGTCACCAAACCGTGGGATAAGCTGTCCCTTGGGATGCCAAAAATATCTCCCAAGACTCCCAACTTCAGCTCACAAAACACTGGGACATGGGAAAGTGTGGGCTGAAATGGGAATCGTGAGTCGTGAGTTGTTTGGGTCATCTGAGACTGGACAGATTTGATGTTCCCTATACAGTACAACATTAACTTTTTCAGAGGGATAACACACAGACTATTTTTTTATTTATTAGATACAATTGTCCATCCCACATTTGAGTAATTGTATTAAAGTTATACGTCAAGGAGAAATGGATCTTATTGTTCATCTGCCAGGTAACTCTCCACTGGTGGGAAAAGGAGATTCCACATGAGAAGGGAAAAAACTGTCTCGATCTCACCTGTTGTCCTGCTGAAGCCAGAAAATTACACATCAATCTTTTCTTCAAAATTGCACATCACTCAACAAAGTCAACATGACTTTGGCTTTTCCGTAATACATCCTGAAAGAGCAAGGTCAGACATCAAGCAGTAGGCCCGAGATGACAGTGAGAGAGATGCTGGGGTTTTTGGGGTCTGCACTCAATCACCAAATATGTTGTGGGCAGTCCTAAATATCAATAGAACAGAATTGTTTACATCAAGCTACACTTGCCAGCTGTGGACATTCCACTGGCCACAAGGCAGCCAGAGGTACACAATGGCCAAGATTTACTAAATGTTTGAGGATGCAAAATGGATATCAATAACAACAAATAGCCATGCTATTACATTATAATTCTTTTTTCCACTTGAACAAACAAAGCTTTTTGAGAGGGATTCACAGTGTCGAAAGGAATGACAAATGTCATTTTGTTGTCATTTTCTTGAAATGTCTCAATTTGCATAAAATTATATATGAGTATCTTTCAATTGCATCTGGAGACATGTCCTACCCCCTCTTTTTTGATATTGAGTGTCTGGCATGCTGTTTTGTCATCACAGCACATTCTCATCTCATTTAGTGTCTGTTACTGAGCACATGCATCGTGATACATTGTGATGTATCTTCATTTTGTGGTTGTGATGCATTTTTGTTTTGTGGTTTAAATCCTGAAAGTTTTCCCTATTTGTGTATCTGGGATTTTAGAGAAATCCAAAAGGCACAATGTTTAGGATTGCTGAAGAATGTTTATAGAAGAATTGGGAACTGACGATGCAGGCTGAATACCATGAAGATTGTGTGATTACCCACTAGCAGAGCAGATCATGGGAGCAGCAGAAATGGAAGTGATAATGTCTAGAAATGGAAGTGATAATGCAAATTATATTATTCTATTCTATTCTATTCTATTTTGTTCTACTCGATTAATATATATTTAATTTAATTTTAACCTAATACTTGCTATACATGCAGACCCATATGAAACTGCGAGCAACACTTGTTCAGACTTTGCCTCATCATCAGAGCCATCTAAGATGTTCTTCCCAGTCTCAGGAACCTGAACAAGTGGCTTGGGGGCCCATTGTGTCCCCTTTGCAAAACACCAGCAACCCTATAGCCCACCCCCACCAGCTGCAAGAGCAAGAAATTAATGAAACAGGAGGGTGCCCACCTGATGACCGCAGTGGAGCTTCTGCATTTATTTTGAGTAAGAGACATTTGTTCAAAATGCTCCTCATTGTCACTGAAAAGGTCAAAACAAAATATGTCTTGACACCTATAAGACAAATGTGCTGTAAAACCAACAAGTAATTTGCTAAGGACCACCTGTTTTTTATTATCTCCCACCAAAACACTGCCAGAACATCTAATTTGTTAATGTTTGATTTATGGCTGAAAACATTACAGCCAGTATCTTTCCTCTGTGTAGAGCTTACACGATGAACAGCAAGCACACTGCAAGCACACTGCAGCCTTTCTTATTGCGATGAACAGCAAGCACACTGCAGCCTTTCTTATTGCGATGAACAGCAAGCACACTGCAGCCTTTCTTATTGCTTGCATTGCACTCTATTTGTTTTTATGATTATTTATTGCAATTTGTTGCAACAGAAAAAAAAACAATTTCCTACAGCTTTTCAGAGAGATGAACAAACATTACTAAGTAACAAATTTAACTAAACATTGTGATTATGAACAGCCAATACCATATCAGCGTACCGATAACACATCACATCGTGATTATTGTCATTCCTGCAAGTGCAGACGGATTTGATTCTATCTGTTCTTGTGTTCCCTACCTTGACCCTGGTCACAGTCCTCCAGAGTGGTTGACCTAATCCAGTGCTTCTTAAACTTTTGTCTGGCGACCCCCCAAAAAACATGTGACCCCCCAAAAAACATGTGCCGCGACCCCCTTCTCTCTAACCGGCGAAATTTGGTTTCGAAATGTTGTGAGATGGGCATTGGAAGCAGAGGCAGAAAAATGTCTTCTCTCATAGGTAGGCTATGTCAAGGCATTATGTCAATGGCAGCCTTTGAATAAAAACCTTTACAAAAATGTCTTTAATCCAGACTGCAAATAATTTCGCGACCCCTCCAATATTTTTGGCGACCCCCCTGAACCACTGACCTAATCAATGCCATCAAATGTCATGCAAGTGATGTGTCTCAACATTTGTGTCTGGATCAGTGTGGCTCTTCAGTCTTTTGTATACTAATAGTGTAAACAAAGCAAGCTAACAAAAAGGACAGTGGTGGTGAAGGAGGGAAAAGCCATTTGCAAAATAACTGATCCAGCGTCACCCACTAGGATAAAGGGGGTTATAGATTTCACATCACAGAATAAACAAACTGAGGTTGCAGTCAGTCATCCTAATAGAGTTGATCATTCTAACAGTGCAGGCTTTTCAGCTTGAATGAAATACCCAGTTTCAATGAACTCAGTGAGTTTAATCCATATGTGTTGATCTCAGCTGGTGTGGTCTTTGCCTTTCAGCCATTGATGTTTAACTCAGGGAATCCCTGGTCTGTCTGGTTCTCGAAGATAAAACAAGGGCCTTTCTTTTGATAGGGTCACTCTTTGGTGCATTATCCAAGCCAGCCAATCTGGCCTCTAAATGAACCACCCTTTAATTATCATCTGACTTTTTATTGGCTGATGAAGTTTCATTATAGAGAATAAATTGCACAGTACTCTAATGGCAGATGCAACATAAATGATGACAAACCTCCAAGCAATACAGTACCTTCTGCACAGTGCCACACTGACTCCCATGTTGTCAGGAATATTTGTCCATTAGCTGTTCCATCTCCGCAAAAGCTCAGAGCAAATCTATCATTTATTGAATGACGAAATAATATGCTGTTTGCAACAAAACAGTGCATTTAGTGTCATGTACAGTATTAGTGCAGAGGTTTCACCATCAACATTTAAACATTTTATTATGGATTTTTTTTTTATGAAAGTGGGTGTTGGACAAAGGGGGAGAATATTATTAGCAGCACCCCTTGAAATATATCAGCTAGACTGACACATACATGGTGTGATTATTAAATATTCCAATGTTCCTGATTGGGTTTTGAGGAAGTGATACATGTAATGGTATGGAGACATGCTGTTTGCAGTAATTGACGTCAGTAGGTGCCAATGAAATTTTCGCCTCAAGATGACAGAAAATAACACTCTCAACAGATGGTCAGCAGCCTGCAAGAGTGTGAATGAAACCAGCCGCAGCAGTACTCCTGAGCAGCTCTAATGTTACCAGAGACCGTATGATTGCTTCAAATATCATTTTCAAATATTTCTGTAGGTTTCACACAGATTATCCTCCAAAGCACCTTGCTAGACATGTTTACCCCTTATATTATGTCAACCTATTGGCTACCTCGGAAGGACATGAGAGGGGAGATGATGTGGCTTATCAAACGTATACCCCTACCATCACTTAGGGTGCAACATGACATCAACCAACCATCAACCACACTAGGCCCAACATGAGTTTATTACTGACAAATATAAGAGGAAAAGGCAACTTGCTAGCACAAACAAAAAAAAATCTGTATTTCCATTAGGAAACACGGATATTGTTGTAAACTGTAAACCAATCAGTGCACCAGCCTGCCATGGTGCTCATTTACATATTCTTCCTTTCTGGCAGATACTGCACACAAAGTAGGAGGGAATTAAAACTTTGCCAAAACAAATGTGATGTAAGTATATATATATATGTAGGTGCCTTTCTTCTCAGAAATGGCAGAAATGCAGAACAGAAACACTGGAATTAAAAGGGAAAAGAGATGAAAAAGTTAAATGGGACATTTTTGCATCAGACAATTTCAATGCAAAAGTTTCATGTGGGGCAAACAGTCCCTGTGCAATACGTCCACTTCCCTGGCCAGCGCCAAACCCATAGCACAGGACGTTTCCGAGAGAAGATGGTCAGAAACAGGAACGGCAAGTCATGCCACTATTGGTGGTGTCATCTCTGATCCTCTGGGTCCGGAGGTGAGGTCAGCATCTGGGTTTGAGGTCCATTAGTGGTAGTGAGTTAGAGAGCTGTTGACATAAATGGTATTAATCCTATAGGCAGGCCATCTGGTGGCTCATAATGCTGAGGATATGGGTGGTGTAGTGGTTTCAGAGTGGCTTCAGTCCAGTGCAGAATGCATACAAGGGAGCTTTTAGAAAGCAAATAAATGTATCTATTTTTCATTTATTTACATCCATTTTATGTCATGTGTTCACATGTGCAGAAAATTTACATAGTAGCCTTTTGTCAGCTTTTGTAGCCACTTTTATTTGACACCACTCTGCATAATAAGTGTAATTTTGTATATTTTTCCTCATAGTTAAAACATCTCGCTGGAGCGTTTCTCTCAGATAGCCTCAGTGCCGGATGATGAATGGCCACACAGAGAGGGGCACCTGGGAAACTGCTCAGGTGGGAGCACTGGGAGAAGTGGGCAGATATAATAGAGGTTTGCATTGGCAGAGGTTTGCATTGTTGTGCTCTATGCTGGATTAAAACCAAAGATGAATCGTATCCTAGCGGCCCTGAGGGGTTCGTTTACAGATTATTATCTGTTTGTGTTTACAATCACGCCCAGATCTCACAGCACATATTCTAAAACCTCAAGTTTGTTGATAACAATATTAGCAGTAGATGCATCTGAAACATAACAAAATCTGAAATGATTCATAAACGTGCAAATTCAAAAACAAGAACAATCTTTAAAAATTGTGACTAGAGGACAGTTAAGGGGCTAGAGGATCACAGTATGCAAAGCTGCAGTTTCATCTTGCATTGTCACTTGTCTGAACAAAAACCTTCTTATTTATCTTTTTTTTTTTTATCAATATTGTATATATTGTATATATATATTTTTCTCTCTTTCTTATTTTCCTTTTGATGTAAGAGTCCATAGTCCAATGTGAGATCTATATCTGAGGTGCGGTGGGGGATGGGGGTGGGGGTATTGGGGTGGGGGGGTGCGGGGTATTGAAATTCATGTTGTTTGTGATTTTGAGCATAACAATGTAGTGCTTTGTTTGATAATAAAAACAGTGAATTAAAAAAAAAAAAAAACTCCTTATCTGCACAACAACGAACACTCTCAAACTCTCAAACTCTCAAACTCTCAAACTCTCAAACACGAAGCGAAAACGAGGAAATTGACTGTGTCACTTTCATTTTGCTTTTCACTCTCCCCCTCGTAACTACATTGCTGGCTGGCAGTAAATAAAAGCTGTGTGCTCCTTCCGTGTTGATGACGTAAAGAGGCCGAATAACGTGTGGTGAAAAGAGTGCTGCAGGAACAGAGGTAGGGGGATTAATGACACTCAATTTCACACCAACAAAACACACCAACAAAACAGACCCAATTTGAAAATGGCCTCCAGTCTTGGAGATTGTTGTCTGTTTGACCCACTAATATGGCATACAGGTTCAGGGTACATACATACAGGTACATACAGGTTCAGGGGATCTTCAGGGGCTGGTTTGCTTCCTCAGTCATGACCTTACTTCACATTTTACCAAACTTGAGGGGTGAATAGGCTGAGTCAAACCTTGCAACCACAAAATACATTCATATCTCAACCAGGGAGTGCTATATTGCCCTGCCACTGCTTAAGAAGAGACTGGGTTGGGAAAACGTATCTAATCTCCACTTAAAGTGAATCTCCACTGATATTAAAGGCAATTATAGATTGTGGTTCCTGTTAAGAGGTAAATAGACAATGAGTTGAAAAACTGTATCAATATAGTCTTTCTTATCATTTGAAAGAAAGAAGTATCATGAGGTAATTTCTGTAATATCATTAGACAAGGTTGCATTAACCAGTTAATATAAATGTTGATCTATGTGGAGCTAATGTGGAGTAATGGATTTTAAAAATGCTTATTTGTGAAATATATTTGCCTTTCTTTTTTAATTAATTGAACAGTAGGTTCACTCTGGTTAATACCAGTCTGCATTTGCGCTGGTTGTGTCAGCTGAAGTCCAGTGACAACACACACACACACACACACACACACTCTCAAACTCTCAAACTCTCAAACTCTCAAACTCTCAAACTCTCAAACTCTCAAACTCTCAAACTCTCAAACTCTCAAACTCTCAAACTCTCAAACTCTCAAACTCTCAAACTCTCAAACTCTCAAACTCTCAAACTCTCAAACTCTCAAACTCTCAAACTCTCAAACTCTCAAACTCTCAAACTCTCAAACTCTCAAACTCTCAAACTCTCAAACTCTCAAACTCTCAAACTCTCAAACTCTCAAACTCTCAAACTCTCAAACTCTCAAACTCTCAAACTCTCAAACTCTCAAACTCTCAAACTCTCAAACTCTCAAACTCTCAAACTCTCAAACTCTCAAACTCTCAAACTCTCAAACTCTCAAACTCTCAAACTCTCAAACTCTCAAACTCTCAAACTCTCAAACTCTCAAACTCTCAAACTCTCAAACTCTCAAACTCTCAAACTCTCAAACTCTCAAACTCTCAAACTCTCAAACTCTCAAACTCTCAAACTCTTCTCAAAAGCACTTAGAATAATGGCACGTCCCACTGCTGATGTCAGACTGCAAAGGCTGCATGTTTGTGTGTGTGTGTGTGTGTGCGTGTGAGGGAGAGAGAGAGAGAGAGAGAGAGAGAGAGAGAGAGAGAGAGAGAGAGGGGGGAGGGAAATCGGGAGGAAAGGAGGGAGGTGAAAGCAGGAGATGGGGGGGGCTATAGCCTGTTGATCATCAAATGAGCCACTAGTACTCGGCATGCTTTGCAACACACTCCCAGAGAAGGCAGCAGAGTTGGAGCACTGAGCAGACACTGCTCTCCCCTCCTCTCCCCTCCTCTCCTTTCTCCATCTCTCCTGATCCGTCTTGCACACATTCACGAGGCATTCTGGCAGTCATTCAACTTCTCCACCCCACCTGACAAGCTGAACCAACTGATGAACTGAAGAACTGATGAGCTGATGAACTGATTCATGTCCACAGTGAGTATGTCCTTCCTGTGTTGGACTTGCTTCTCCATTCTGTGCTTCAGATAAGACCTCACCAGTTAGAGCCATTTCTGAAATAGTGTAATCCTTTGGTGAAAGACAAAATGCTGGTGAAAAAAGATGAAATGCTGAAGCAACAGTTTGAGATGCAAAATACCAACTCATTTTTTAAACTTTGAAATGAAATCACTGCAGGATTGACCACAGTATACCCTCGTGTGTGTAGCCTGCCATTCTGAATGTGACTGATGATGAGAGAATTTCTGCCATCTGAAAGTGGACCTCAGAAGTGCACAGCATGGTCCTGTGTTGATATTATCCTCACTCCGTAGCTTTAGGATATTTAGTTGATATTTTCATATTATCCTCACTAGGATATTGTGTTCCATTTCTGTGTAGTATGTCTATGGTCTTTCAATGAAAAGAGACTTGTCTCTCATCATTATTTTTCACAAAATGTATTGGTTTACTTTCAAATGTCCTGCTCCCAACCTTGCATGAAAGTGTCTGGCTTGTGTCTGGGGGTGATTGGTGATGCATGCAGAGCATTGATTGTGAAGCAGACTTCAAATATAGCTGCATGAGTCGTCTCTCCAGCTGCATATGTAGGAGGCGCTGGTACTGTACATACTGGATGAATATTGTTATCACACATACAGCTCTGGAAAAAATTAAGAGACCACTGTACATTTTTTTGATGTCATTCTACGGTTGTTGAGTGACATTGGAATGAGTTGACGGTCATATTCAAAATTAAGACCGTCAACTCGTTCGAATGTCACACAGCAACCGTAGGATGACATCAGAAAAATGTGCAGTGGTCTCTTAATTTTTTCCAGAGCTGTATATGTAAATGTATGAGCAGCTGGTTGACAGGCAGGTTCCGTATGCTCTAAGGAGAAGATATTCTAAATCAAAATGATCTGTATATATTGGATTTGTGAAGTCTTTCCTACATCAATAGTCATGATTCTTTGCACACAGTAGCCTATTACATGACCATTTCAGTCATGATACAGCATCCTCCACTATAATTCTTGTACTTCATTGCACTTCTAATCTTAATTTTGTCTAATCAAATCCTTTCTCACATGAACGTTTTAACACTAACATTTAATTTATTTTGTTGTTGTTGTTATTTTGCCTTAAGGAGAACATATAGATTTTTTCATTTCATTCCATTGGATCATTTGCTTCGTCATTGCTCAGTCTTCCAGCCTTACATCGGCATCAACTTACATGGACAACTTGGACAGATAGGATGAGAGATGACCAGTCATGTAGTCATGTCATGTGGCCTTTTCAGTAATGCGCATGCATTTGGACGTCTGGTCTCTTGATTCTGCTGGGAATGGACCTGCAGTGCTGATGAAGAGTGTTGTCAGAGCTGCTGTAAACTTGGAAAAAAAAGGAATGCAGTGTGAGGAGGCCTTACAGAGAGCTCAACTCCTTTTGTAATTAGGAAACAGAATATTTTCAGTTACAACACATTTATAAAAACGTAATAGATTAGAGTAGAACAGATCTTCTGCTACTGCCACGGCTGCATACGGCCATGCCACCTCCATTTCACCTCCAAATCACCCAGCTCATCACACCATGCAGCAAAGCAGTGTTGGGCATGAGCCCAGTTTAGGATAGAGGAGGAGGCCGAGGATGGAACAACAGTAAACATATGTGGCCATAGGCCTACATTTCGCTATGCCATATCTTTACTTACTTTCATACTTTAGATACTTTTCTTTTTTCTTTGGCAAGCCAGCACCTTTGTGATCTATCAAAAACCCAGTGGTTGTTGTGATAAAGTGATGCAATGTAATCCGCCTAAGTTTATATTACTTAATCTCTCACCCCCGTTAACACATTCCCAGTGGTGCACACACCAGCATAATATTTACACAACTGCATAGTTGCCATTTGTAATGTTATTCCCATACCAAGTTATTTAAAGTCAACTGCTTCATGTGTTGAATTACCGTGCAGTGTTTCAGCTAAGTAGCCATAAAACCTGTAGGATGAAAGACTTTTTGGGGGGAAATGAAGATTGGAGGACTGCAGTGAAATTGGTTTTATGTTTGAAGTGTTTTTATTAAAGGAAAACAGAGACGTGCTTTAATGTGCCCTTATGTGATTAGGCTGGACTGTGCTTATGTCGTCTGACAGTCCTCACCAGAGCCTCATTACCAGTAAATGCCAGTGTGATGTTGCTCTTAGAGGCTCTTCTCACAGCTTAAACACACACAAACACACACACACACACACACACACACACACACACAGGTTGCAACACTCTCTGCTTGATGACATCTTTTCTTTAGTCCTTCATTAGCACACTTCCAATGGCATGAGAGAAGACACTTGGTACGCTACACATGGACACAATGCTACAACTCTAACAAACTTGCTCTGCTTTTGCACTAAACAATTTGCCCATGTCCAGTCTAACTGTATGATTCATTTTAGAGTGTACAGTTATGTGTAACAGCACGTTGATACTTAACTCACAATATGTTATGGGTGTAATAATATGCAATAATGAATTCTAGTAAGTTAGAGTGTGATTTTATAAGTAATTCTCTGTGTGGTAGGCCTATCACACTGTGTTCTATCCAAGGGTGCTTCCCCTCCATCTACAGATAGCAAACAATGATGTTGATCTTTTCTTTAAAAAAAGCTCTTAGGTCTGCATACAGTACTAGCTTCCAGGTTTGAGGGGAAAAATACATTGTTAGAGGGCTGCTTTTGTCATGGCTCAGGTACTTATGCATCATGTAAAGGATATGGGCTAACAGTTTGGTGCCCACCACCGAGTGGTTAGCATGCAGGTTCTCTCCAAGTCGATGCTTGGGACAGACTGTCTGTGACTATGACAAAAGTTATGTGCATGCCTTTGTGTGTGTGTGTGTGGGGGCATTCACTAGTCTTTATTAGTCAGTATGTGGACAACAGAGAGAGATATAGCCAGCTGGAATGACTAGCAGACAAGTTCAGGGCACATTTACATGTCATGAATTTTAAATGTTCATGTTGATGATGTTAGGAACAGTAAACAAATATTTTTTCAGAAGAAAGAATTTGCATATTTGAGAAATGATTCCTCCTCAGGGCGTAAGAGGAATATAGGATATACTGTAGGTACATACATAAAATCTCACCCACACTTAGAGGTAGGGAAGTGTGTGTGTGTGTGTGTGTGTGTGTGTGTGTGTGTGTGTGTGTGTGTGCGTGCTTGTGTGTGTATGTGCGAGCGTGTGTGTGTGTGTTTGTGAATTGTGCCTTTTTAATGGGTGGTTTATGTGTCATTGTGGGCCACATTCGTAATAAGTCTCATTTACTCAAGTAATTGTTTACTTTTGCTGTGCTGTGTGGTGCTTAATGTGACATTTTGGAGACTGTTAAGATGAAACAAAAAAGAATGCTATTTAAAAAACAGCAACGTTTGGATCCACAAGAGTCCGGTGAGCCCCCATCCAAAAATAACTCTTCAACGTTTGGATCCACCAGAGTCTGGTGAGCCCCCATCCAAAAAGAACTCTTCAACATTTGGATCCACCAGAGTCTTTCAGAAGAAAAGTTCTGCGTTTCTAGTCATTTTGCTCCCTTAAACTCAAAATACAGTAGAAGATTAAATTACATTATATTACATTTAGCAGACACTTCTTGACCAAAGTGACTTACATATGTCAGCTATATTACAAGGGATCACATGTCCGAAAGAAAACAAATAAATATCTAAATGACCCCAATTTTTTTGAATGGCAATATATATTTCCCCATCAACTTTAATTTCATTCAACAACCATAACCATAATTAATTTCAGTAGATCATAACCATAAGGCAGGGCATTGACCAGCGGCAAGCGGCAGGTTTTCTATTGTTCTTTATGGTGCGGCAGTGGAACGGTGGCAACGCTGGCGTAACACTAGCGTAGAACAAGCTGAGCGTTGAACTTAGTTCAACCAAAGTCCTTTTAGCCAAGTCCGTCCACTCGGCGGCCATTTGACAACGATTTTTGGGCACTCATCGGGCATCCATTTCGGCAGAAATGCGCGTGCGCAAGGCTTCACGACACCAATCTTGCTCCAGCGGCGAGATCACAACACATGATTGGCACAATGTCTTCACAACACACCATATGATTGGCTCAATGTATTCACATCACACCACATGATTGGCTCAATGTATTCGCATGTCGACGTTTTGCCGAGGAAGGGGTGGGATATGTGTAGAAAACGGCCATATTGGCGTGACAAACTAGCCCCATGCATTTCTATAGAGTATTTTTTGAGTGCTGTGTCTCCACATTAGAAAGTCTCTGGTTCAACTTTCAAAGTGCAACATGAGCGTATTCAATTGTCAGTTAAGGCAAACTGTTTGTGTTACCATAGGAACGAAATAGAACTTATTATGGTCTGAGCGTTGCATTACACTTGCCGCTGGCCAATGTGATCCCCACCTCACCATAATTAATATCAGTAGATCAGCAGCGACAGTGGCCAGTGGCCTTGGAGCAAAGGTGACATCCTGCAGCGAGCGAATAAATCACCCTCTCACACGTGTATGGCATGTCTGATTTTAATGAGAAAGGCTAATGGGCCCTTGTGTGCCTGTTTCAGCTGTAATTGCATGGACTCTATGCATGCTCTATATGGGATTAATTATATCCTGAGATTCCCTGAGGACATAGGACCACCATGACCACTGTGCATGCGTTGGAGATTGTGGGGTGCAGCAGAGCAGACTATGGTGGAGGAGGAGGTCAGGACATGTCATTACTAAAGGGATCAGAGTTTAAATTAGATGAAGCTCCTAATTACTAGAGCAGGGCACAGCTCTCTCTACAAGTAGCCTGTGAAACAACTGCAGTACGTGCAAGTGATATTAAAGTTCACATATTTCCTCAGAACACTGATGCCCCTTTGAATAAATGAATCATCTTGTCATGTAAATCTCCACTTGAAATTGTATCAACAATTTGCTTTGTCAGATTGACTGGCTCAGAATCAGTGGTGTGATAAGCGAAATGTGTTTTGGTGTACCTGCGCGGAGTGTACTTCTGCCTCATCAAAAGCAGCACCAGCAGTTCACCTCCGGCTTCAACACCTGACACTCCTATTGTCAAGAATCACTCCAGAGCCGTGTGCCCTCATTGAAAATCTCCAGGCAGCTCGGGTCTTCAAAGAATCCGCTAAAGCAGGCTAGTTTTTGCACACACAGAGGTCAGTGACACCATCCACTGCAGACATGTGCTGCTGTGAGGGACACTTTGTTCTGCTCCGAGTGCCTCCGCAGTGGCTGAATGGCATCCCCTCCATCCGAGCCTGCCAGCTGCACACCTCTCCCCACACACAGGCTGGTGGAGACACAGACCCCGCCGCACATTTGGTGGAAATCACCGTCAGCCCACTGGGAATGCTTTGACGCAGGGAATCACTTGGTGGGATCAAACAGTGTTAGGAAGATTCATTGTCAGGCAAAGAGCATGTCTGAAACTGATCACGGAAATGTCATGGTTGATGAGTGTTTTATCACTTCCAAGGTCTCCTATTTCTCAAGGGAAATCCTGACACTTAGATGCCATTCTCTACAGAGAAACCCTCTGTTGCAACCAAAAGGACTAAAACATTGTTATTATAATGTTATTAGGCTTAAAGGCATTTCTGCTAACATCCTTCTTCATTCTCAACCTTGAACAATTCTTCTTGTAGTTACAACAGGCAGATGACTACAAAAAGACATTTGTCACCCTCCACAATATGTTTCACCTGTTACTGTGATTGTTCTTCAGTTAGCATGGTCATTTGCATTTGCAGAATGCTATTCAATCTGTCTCTGTCACACAACACTGCTCTCTGCACCTTTCTTTTCATCTGAATATATTAACCATAAAAGACTACAGGCTTATCTATGCTGGAATTCAACAGAGTCTTAATATGATATGCCAGCTTTGGCAACGAGGGAAATGAAACTAACAACCGGGCTGTGGAAATAGTGATCATCCATTTAGAACTAGTAACAGCAGTCTGGTTGAGAAATAAGCTAACAGAAAAAAGTAGTTCTAAAAAAACAAGACAGGTTTAGCGATTAAAACTTGGAAATCATAACACAACGCAAATGTTGCAACAGTAAGCAGAATAATGGACTTCATGTCATTCAGGTAGCAGAAGTTAAAGGTTGTCTCAGCAATAGCGGGGATACGTCACTTCTGTTGATGTTCAAACAGAGAGCTAGCTCACTTCTCCCTCCCCCTCCCTCCCGTGCAATTAAAACTCTCCTAAATGCCCATCTCATCGGTTATTGGTTGAAACACTTTATTTTACTTTTGAGTGGGTTGCCAACCCTTGTTGGTAGCAATTGTTTTTGTGTACAGATCTCGGAGCTTAGGCTGCCTACAGAGACGCAGTTTTTTGACAGCCTGCTTATGGGGCAAACAGCTAGCGGATCGTTAAGACATTCGATGAATGTGATCATTTATGTTTGGGCCTGAAATCGCTCATACAACCTTTAATGCACTTTGAGGTGTAATGGCCACACGGCACACATTACCTTCTGATGGCTGATAATTATTCCTCACATATATCCAGGGCTAAGGTTACTATGTCCTGTGTTACTATGTCCAGGCCACTATGCCGTCATAGCCACACTTCAATAGAGACAGCAATACCTGTGATGTAATGAAAGAGGCTTCAGAAAATCAGCAAAATAGCACTCTTTTCATTTAAAAAGCCATTGAAGTGATACACCATTCGTTGTTGATCTGTAAGATGCTATCCAGTCAAATGTGTACACTGTATGTTCTGGGATTTGGGAGCAATTTTACATAATGTGTTCTACCGGGCAGATGTGATGAAGTTGATCAAACAGACATTTCCCCCTTCCCTGCTGTCTTTATGTAAATATAGCCTTCTACAATACATTTGAACTCAATATGATAATCACAGACAAATGCAGTGAAAGCTCTCAAAACTAAAAGTTACACATCTGACTTCTGCTACAACACCGAGTCATGCCACATGCAGAAGTTTTCTGATGATACTGCAATTGTGGGGTGTATCAGGAACGGGTAGGAGGAGGAGTACAGGAGCCTGGTGGAGGACTTTGTGCAATGGTGCAAACTCAATCACCTTCAACTCAACACTTCAAAGACCAAGGAGATGGTGGTGGATTTCCGCAGGTCTAAGCCCACTCTTCTACCAGTTCACATTGATGGGGTCAATGTGGAGGTGGTTAGCACCTACAAGTATCTGGGTCTCCACCTGGACAATAAACTGGACTGGTCAGCCAACACTGATGCACTCTACAAGAAAGGGCAGAGCAGGCTGCACTTCCTGAGGAGGCTGCGGTCCTTCAATGTGTGCAGTAAGCTCCTCAGGATGTTCTACCAGTCTGTTGTTGCCAGCGTCCTCTTCTATGCAGTAGTATGCTGGGGAGGAAGCACAAGGAAGAAGGATGTGGGGCGAATTGACAGGCTGGTAAGGAAAGCTGGCTCTGTAGTGGGAGCTGAACTGGAGTGTATCACTTCACTATCTGACAAAAGGACCCTGAACAAACTGATCAACATCTTGGACAATGAGTGTCACCCACTCCACAGCACTATTGTTAAACAGAAGAGCCTGATCAGCTGGAGACTTCGCTCACTGCCTTGCACAACTGACAGACTGAGAAAGTCATTTGTCCCCAGGGCCATTGAACTGTTCAATGCCTCACTTAAGGGAAGAGGAGAGATAGACTTCTCTGCATAGTCTGTCTGCCTCTTCATCCCTCCATGTTTGGTACTGTCTGTCCACTAGCCACTTGTACCACTGTCTTTATGCCTCACTGTTTGCGTGCTATATTAGCACATTAGCACATATGCATAACCCCCTCCATGCCAAGAAAGGAACTGTGGCCACACTTATACATTTTCTTAAATAGTTAAATATATAGATATATAGACTTTACTTTACTTTATTTCTGCATTGTTGCACTGTTGACTTACTCATTTGCACTATCACCATGACCACTATCACCATTGCACTACCACCATGACACTCATTCACACAGAGCACCTTAGAGCACCTTACCATACCTTACTATGCACAGAGAATCACAGGCTCAGTCCCTGCCTCAGTCATTGCAAGCGCCTCTGATTTATTAATCACCACTATGTGGATACTGTTTTTAGAATTGATTTAGATTAAGTGTTAGTATAATTTGTAATTTTGTTATTTGTATTTTAGTATATTTTTATATATTGTATTAAGTGTTAGTATCATTTGTATTTTAGTATATCTAGCATATTCTTTATCTTCTACTGTCCTTACTGCTTAGTTGTGTTTTTATATTATATACTTTTATTACTCTTCTGCTGTTAAAGAATGTGTTTGTCTTGTATGTATGCTGCTGAGACCTTGAATTTCCCCTGGGGATCAATAAAGTATCTATCTATCTATCTATCTATATTGTAGTATGATTTGACATATTTTAACGATTCCAGTCTAATGGAAACCACTGTAACCCTATCACCTTAAAGCTAAAGTGTGAGCATGAGTGATGTGCTAATGTTGTCAAACATTAGTTGCAGGAGAAAGCTTCTGTAATGATTATGTAATGATTATGTAATGGCCTTGAGCGCAGAGAATCAGAATCAGCTTTCTGAGTGAGGAAGACAAATCCCCAAATAGAGTGAGGTCAGTGGTGGACCTCAGCACAGTACTTCTCTGCTCCACTAGAGACATACAACATGGCCTACTTTTTTCTCATTTCTTTGCATGGCACAGAATTATTGAAAGAAAAAGAGAAAAAAATAGGATAAATAAATTGTGAAAATGTGAAATGCGAAAATGACTCATAGTTCTTCACTTCATCCAACTTTACCTACCTGGCCAAAATAACTAATTTGCCACAATAGTACAATGGAGATCATTCACACACAGTAACGTCTGGTCTTGGCATCCCCCTAAAGAGCGCATCCCATACTGTTTAACAATTTGAGAAAAAATCTATTTAAGTTTTAAAACTCATTTGCATATCATGTAGTCTGCCCTCTCACATAGTAGGGACATAGTTTGATGTACATAATGTTGATGAATTAGGTCCTTTTTGTAGCTTACTGTGCATTTTTGTCAATTTGATCCTTTTGAGAATTTACATCAGAAGTTCGTGTTCTTATTGTCTCTACTGAAATGCATTTTGACAAAAATACAGATTCATTCCAAACATATGTAGTCTCTCAAGACGAAAGCACACAAGGTGATTCTGAATCACAAAAATACAGATTCATTCCTATCCAAACATATGTAGTCTCTCAAGACGAAAGCACACAAGGTGATTCTGAATCACAAAACTGAGTGAGAACAATGAGCATCCAACATTATTCTGAAGAGCCATCCAGGAATAGCTGCAGTGATGCGATGGCAAAGGTTAACTACAGTGTGGCAACAGCAGCACTGCGGTGTGTGTGTGTGTGTGTGTGTGCTAGCAGCAGTTCTAGTCAGGCCCTTCATGAGTGCCGGACCCCTGAGGCTGGGGGAGGGGGGCTGCTTGCATGCGCGCCCAGCCGTGTATTAAGTCCGCCCACTCTAGCATCTGAAGCTGCGCCTTCTCCCACCTCTCTGCAGGTCCTGCTGGAGTTGCGACGACACTCACTCACCGATTTTGGCTTCAGGCATTCATATCTCCTGTTTGGAGGGTTTATTTTCAACATGTATTTGTGTGAAACATATAAAAATGTGTGTGTGTGTGTATACACGTGCAAAGCAGAAAGGAGAGAACATTCAGAGGTGGAAAAAGTACGAAAATATTGTACTCAAGTAAAAGTACCAATATGAAATAGTACTCAAGTACAAGTTAAAATACCGATCTGAAAATGTACTCAAGTAAAAATAAAAAGTAGTTAATTTAAAATGTACTAATGTTCTAATGAGGAGATACAGCACTCAAAAAATCCTCCATAGTAATGTATGGGGTTAGTATGTAACGCCAATATGGCAGTTGTCACACATCATATGTCTACACATATCACAACCCTTCCGCGGCAAAACGTCGACATGTGAATACATTGAGCCAATCATGTTGTGTGTTGTAAAATACATTGAGCCAATCATGTGGTGTGCTGTGAAGACATCGTGCCAATCATCTGTTGTGATCTCGCTGCTGGAGCAAGATTGGTGTCGTGAAGCCTTACGCACACGCATTTCTGCTGAAATAGATGCATGATAAGTGCCCAAAAAGTGTTTCAATATGGCCGCCGAGTGGAGGTACTTGCCTGAAAAGGACGTTGAGAAATGGAAATCTATGTGAAACTGAAAAATCACCGGAGTTCTCCTTTAAGTTTGAGCAGTAGTTGATTTTCAAAGTTAGTTGCACTCATCCTTGGGTCGCTTTGCAGTGAACAGTAATCCAGCACAACTGAAAAGCCCCTCACAGCCAGCTGAGGCAGGCAGGCCAATATTGAGTTGCAGAGAGTTTTTTTATATTTGGAAACGAGCAGAAGGTTCAGCAGATTAAAGGGCGTCGTACTGGGGGAGAAAGTGGGAAGTATAGGGCCCCAATGGAGGAGAGGGCCCATGAAAAGTGGAATACAGGGGGCACAACATTTTCACCAGGCATTAGTAATAACTCAGGTAATCCACACATAAAAAATCCAAACAACTCCATAAGTAGAGTCATGTAATGAAGTGGAATAACACAGGGGAAAAGTATTGAACACGCTAAGAAAAAGCACTAAAGCAAGGAAAGGGAAGGAACGAGCTGGAATCTGTATAGAGAGTAGTTATCCTTTCTATCTGTGCAAATTAACATAAGCTTGGTTAGTAGCCTACATATTAATGGGCTAGGTTTTTCATTACCAAGGTGTCACACAAGAAACATTTCATGATGGATAAAAGCAAAAAGCTCTCCCAAGACCTTTGCAACCTTATTGTTGCAAAACATATCAATGAAACTGGTTACAGATGCATTTCAAAACATCAGAATCTTCCAGTAAGCAGCATGGGAGCCATTATCTGCAAGTGGAAGAAACATCACTGCATCATCAACCGGCCATGCACAGGATCTCCTTGCAATATTTCTGACCAGGGAGTCAGAAGGATAGTCAATTCCAAGAGCCAAGGACCACTCGGAGAAAGCTCCAGAAAGACTTGAAGGCAGCCAATTCAATTAAATAGTTCTGGAAGTAACTAAAGATCAGGATTCACAAGAGGGACCCCTGGAATCTGTTTAGAACAATGGGCCAAAATCACACCTGATACTGCGACTAATACGTTTTGTCATATAGGAAATGTCTTGAAGCTGTCTTTACAAACAAAGGCTTTTCCACAAAGTATTGAAGAAATTTCAGTAGGCACGTTCAATACTTTTTTCCTGTGTCATTCCACTTTAATACACAAAACTCTTATGTTTGGATTTTTATAATGTGTGGTGAAAATTTTGAATAGACTCACTGGAAGTTTAGGCTAGTTACTGAAAAAAAAATTAAGCGTTCAATACTAATTTCCACCATATATTTATTTTACCTGAATATTTTAACTTCCAAATTAAATGTCAAAATGAATGTCAGACGAAATTTAAAGTTTGACTGACTGGATTTTGTATACAAAACATAGTGAAAACTGTGTAAGGTCACTCTCAGGGCCTGTCCACACGGAGACGCTTTTTAGGTTAAACGCAGAGGTTTTGCTTCGTCTTGGCCGAGCGTCCAAACGAATCCTGTAAACGCACTTCCCGAAACCGCACTTTCTTGAAACCTGGTCCCAGAGTGGAAAAATCTGAAACCGTAGCCCTTTTGAATTCGTTTAGACAGCGAAACCGCACATCCTGCTTGCGTATCGATGCATTGTCACACCTCAGCTGCCCTGGAGTTGCACTTATAGTATTGCCTAACAATACTAGTTTTCATACATGACATTACCTACGATTACAATCCGTAAGATAAATATCACAACTGGTGCTGCGCAGCGCCGATAGCTTATCATGACTTGGTGGACTGAACACTGTTTTTCCCAGTGTTTTTTTATGCATTCTAGCTACTGTCAGTGACGCGAGAGAACTTAAGTTATTAGGGAAGTGCGGTGTAAGTTTAGGCTACATTAATTTGTGCGTAGTGCCAGTGTCATTCATTTATTTTACATGTCTTACAACATATATACATGCATTCACAGTCGAGTGAAATCAGATATAAGCATACAAAGGCGCTTAGAACTCACGTTAAGCCCGATGGTAGCACACTGAATGCAAATCTTGCGATTTGATGCAGGCAAAAGTATTGACTGTTACTAACGAAGGTTTAATAGCAATATTATAAATGTGGCGACAGAATAGCCTAGAACTTGGGTAAGACTTGCGTTTAGTAGCCTAATTGCGGTGATAGCCAAAACTAATGTGAATCACGGACTATCCTACAACCAAAGAAAGTAAAGGTGATTAGTAGGCCTACCTGCGTTAGCCAAATAAAGGATGGGACTGCACCCTTCACAAACCGTAAAATAAAGTGTATTAGTTTTACAGTTGACTACAGTTGACAGTTTACCATCAGTCCACACAAACAATTCTGGTTTCCTTGCACTAGCCATTTAAATTAAGTAGCCTATTCTGTCTGTTTGTAAAGCGCAAGATTTGGTCAATTTCTGTAAAGAAACAGTGCTACCTATAGGCCTGTGGTATGAAGTAACGTGTTGAGTCGTGTTGAGATGGATCCGTTTGGACGCAAATATTCTTGATACGGTTCCAGGGAAGACGGAGGAAAAAAAGATCGGTTTGGTACGTGTGGACTAGGCCTCACTCTCCCTTGCTAAAGAGCTAAATGGTTTAGTCCGCCTGCACGATTCATAAGGTAGTCTATCTTTTGTTTATTTAGTTGAGCATCGCTAGTAGTGGACCGCTAATTGTTTTGCTGCTGGTGCAATGTCTTTCTCTAAGAAAGCCAAGTCAGGTTACTAAAAACAAAGGCCAAAAAGAGAGACATCAAAATGAGGGGAAACAACAACTGCTAATAAACTTCTTTCCAAAGAAAGGTGAGCACAAACGTCAAAACACGAAATCCCATGGTATTTGCTTAAATATCTCTGCAATCATTAGTGCTAAAATGAACTGAGACAACCGATTGGAATAGCGGAAAATACACTTTCATAGGTTAGGCTAATCTGATGCATCTCGTGATCCAGATGGCGCCAGCTTGATTCATGTCCTGTTGTAGGCTACATGCTGATCATTATCACTAGTGGTTTAGGGCGCAATTTTTTTTCTCTCCCTTTCCGTTTTCATCAGTCTTAACTTTTTTTTTTTTACTCAAGTAACGGATGGGATTTTTGATGTAGCGAAGTACAATACTTCACTCAAAATGTAATCAAGTAAAATACCGATTTTACGACTTAAAACATACACACAAAAACTACTCAATACAGTAACGTGAGTAAATGTATTTCGTTACTTTCCAACTCTGAGAACATTAAGCATAAACTCCCCTGAAGTCTACCAAGCTAAACTTTCCCCTCCACACTCCCAGCTGTGTACATTCTTTGCCTAGAGAGTAAAAGAACATGGTTCATGGCTGACTGCTGAACGACACAGATTTACAGAATGAAAATGTGAGACAGGTTTAGAAGGACCAACGGCTCTTTTTACCACAACATGTTGCACTTGCTGTTGTCAAACAGCCAGATTTTATACAAGATGCAGTAAGTCATGCGCTCTACCAGTCCTGCTTTATGAGGTACGGTACAGTTTCTGATTTATGTCCTAAATACATTTGCTGGCCATGGCAGGGCAAGTTGCCCATTGGTTTCTAATGAAAAGGCATAGAGCCACTGTGACAGCTTTGATGCATAGCAGCTAGCTATTGTATCGCATTAGCGTGGTCTGTGATGGAGATTATTATTGTTTAAAAGGGCATCTGGGCAAATGTCCATTACTGAGCACATGAGGTGGAGTGATGAGAAGTCTCCCAGAGACAGAAACAGGAGGGGTGGCCATCCTCTGCAATGGGGGATGGGATGGGAGGAACATGGTGACCTCTGCTTCATGGATATACAGTATGCATTCTCTCTCAGTCAACGTCCCACTGGTCTCCTCTGTACAATGTTCACATAAAATGCTGTATTGGCAAACCATGTAAAACATGTATACATTACCACTAGATTCTCTTCTGGATTTGAATATAGCCAAGTGTCAGTGAAATAATACAGTGAAAAAAGAGATGGCTGTTTAATTCCAGAATGTTATAAATCAGCATATCCCATCAACACATTGTGACAATCTCAACAGTCCCTGTGGCTGTTTAGACCACCAGTGTCAGATAGACTGCTTGTTTGGACAGACATTCAAATGAGACTTATGCAGAGAAGATGGGCAATTCAGAGAGAGAGAGAGAGAGAGACATGGTATAAGATATGCTGGAGCTACGGAGAGAGAGAGAAACATGGTAGAAGATATGCTGGAGAAATGAGAGTGACTCACAGACAATCTGGAGAGAAAGCCCTAAGGCTGAGCTGAGATCACACTCACTAACTGTCACACACGCTCTCTCTCTACCTATCTTTCTCTCTCTCACACAGACACACACGCTCTCTCTTTCTCACACACACACACACAAATGGAGGAACAGGGTGGAGAAAGCAGACCAGCCAATCTGCTACAAAAAGAATTCCTTGGCTATGTCGTCTCAAACCTTTGCCATTCACTCTCTCCTTTGCATATGACTTCTCTCCTCTCTCCATCTGACATACCTATATTTTATTTATCTGTCTGTCTGTCTCTCTCTGCCACCCTCTGCATGAAGTCCAAAGTATTCTCAGATGCTCTCTGACTCACTGAATACGAAGCTTTACAATAGCGTAGGTCTAAACCAGATCAACTGGACTCAGTTTGCACTTGAGCTTACTGAGGCTGCCACTTTACAACCTTAGCAGATACATCTTAAGTAGAATTTCCATTCTAAATAATAATACAAATGAACAAGGCATAATAGCTCCAAATGTCTGCAGCCCTCTCCCAGTTTTTTGTCTTCCTTGTCTATTGCTGTGTTGATGGGCGGAAGAGCAAAGGGCAGCTGTAATCATTATCGCACCCTGACAGACAGCACAGCTGCCTAATAAGCACAGACACTTCCCGCTTTTAGCAGCCAAGGGCGAGGCGCGGCTCCGTCTGATTGGTGGTCAGATGTGAAAACCCTCATTTGTGGCACTCTAATACAGCTGCCTTAATCACAGTAATTGATTTAATTAGTTTGGACACGGGCCACGGAGGCTGAGATACTGCAGCAGGGTGGAGATTTGACTCAGGCTGCAGACGGCTCTGTTTAATGTTCCGCATGTAGACTGCATGCACTGAAGAGCCCTTACGGCTGTGGACTGTGCAATGAAGTATTCATTGTGAGATGTTAAAGCAACACTAAAGAACTTTTCCTCTGTCGCACGCACGCTATTTGTTTATCCAGCACCGGCTTTGCAAATAACGATGTCCACAGACAAGGTAGAATATGTTGCATGATTTTATGAAAGTACGATGTATTGCGACATCACGCAAGTCAAATTTGTAGTTTCTTATGGTGCGAGGGCCGCGAAGCGAATGCAGAAGTGCCGTTCACCCTGTTACGAGTTGAGAACCACTGAAACAATTTTGGAAACATTATTTTAAGGTACAAAAAACTCCTTGGTGTTGCTTTAAGTTAGTTTGTTTATCAGCTACAGTTGCTTTTTGTGTAAATCCGCAAGGAGAAAAGAATGATCTCCACAGAGAAACAGCAGAGGAACCGTTTGTTCACCAGAATACAGTGCAGAGACATGCCTGAACTGATAACCCAGACAACAAAAGAAAGAAGAGGAACATCTGAAACACTGTGATTTTCCAAGTATTAGCCGCGGTTTATACATTGATTTAGCAAAATATCTTCAGCTATGAGGTTAATACACGGGGGCAGTTAATATGGTTTTGTTTTTTGTTTTACTTGCATAAAACACTGTCCTGCGGGTTTATACACAATGCGGCTAATACATAGCCTGGAGATTCCAGACCCTGGTAATCTAGAAAGATCAGAAGTCTGGCCACGAATAATGTAATGGCCCAACTCGAGGGGCGGCACCAAGCGTGCATTTCAAAATCTCACTGCACGCAATTGGATAACACAATACGACCAACGTTTACTGACTGATTCCGGACTTCGACGCAATTGGATAACACTACGACTGTCATCTGTTTAGCTCGCCTCTGGCCCGCCTATATCCCATACACCGATGTGATTGGCTCCCCACAATACAAGTGGCAAAAGTAACGTGCATCATTACTCATTACTCAGAGACAATTCAAATTGTGCTCTTGCGAGAACTCCGGAGTTTCCAGGGTAACTAATACACAGGAAATGACTATAAATATTCACTCTCCTCCCCTTTGTGTTGTTTCCACTTGGCTGTGAAAAGAGTAATGAAGTTGGACAATGCATAAAAATGCAGTAAATATTGTGTAGTAAATAGACATGAATGTAATTGTAATGACATGTTTTACTATTGGAGGAGGAGCTAGGTTACATGTAGTAGAGTCAGGGTAGTTGACAGGGAAGTTGAAAAAGAATTAACACTGCGTATACTGTATGTTGTTGGAGTAAAGTCATGGCGTCTGTTCAAGAGAAAGTCAGCTCTTGTAGAGTGAGATGTGTTGTCTTTCTCTGTGGTGTGGGGAAGACTGCCAGAATTAGCAACAGGTTGTCAGCTCAACTCCCATGGCAACTGCACTTTATCATTCTCATTCTAATAATAAGGTTTATCCGCCATTCCCCACAAGCTATCATCACAAATTGATACAGTTAACTAAGATTCAATTATGTTGGAAGTCCTCCCTCAGCGGCTGAAGGGGTTGACTTCTATACGCTGTACATCTTAATGTCCAAGAGTGGTAAAAAATAATCCACTTCCTTAAAATCAATCATCACCAGACACCAGAAAAAGCCCCTCCAACACTCCTGCCATCTGACAATTTGCCATACAGTGTTTCACGTCTGCTGCTACGATATCAGTGTTTCCCATACATTGACTTATTTGTAGCGGCCCACCACAATATCAATGTTGACCACCACACAATGATTTTCTATGCTGTACTATTTACATTGGATGAAATCCTTTCATTGTATAAGTATGTGCACCTTTGCACAGTCTCTTCTTCAAAACTGTTGCATTCAAGGTAACTCTGCCCCCCCATCACCACCACAAATAGAACTCAATTCTGTGTGAACTAACATTAAACATATTAATGTTAGTTCATACCAAACCGTAAAAGCTGCTCTAGGAAACCATCTATGGTTCACATATTTATCAGATGAAGAGTGTGATTCACTTGGAGGCTGGATGCTATGGTGTGTACAAGAGCATAGACACTCCCAAATTTAGAGAGGTCTCTGAAGCTTAGCGCTAATGTGAGTCACAAGTTTGGGGCGGCTGGAGGGTCCATTCAAACAGGCCTTTACGGGCATTATTCTGAACACCAGTGGGAAGCAGTGGATGCAGAGAGAGGAGCCATTCGCCACAGCTAATGCTTCCTGGGTTTGTTTGGGTCGTTTGGGCCTCTCAGAAGAGGCCATTACCATTGTGGACAGGCAACTCAAACAGGGGTCTCTTGCATTTGTCTTGCTGTGCTCACAGATGTGATTTTAAGTGCTTTGCAAGTAATATTGCAGTCTTATTGGCGCTAAGTCATCATTGCTAATGGGGATATGGATGCATAGATGTATCATCTTACAGCTATCTGAAGCTGGATCGGTTCAGTTGTCAAATATCAGTGTGAACATACAGTCTTAACACTCAGTATCCATGTAATTGATGGGTATCTCTCCTCTGCTGCAGGGATGCTGGTGAAGGCGAGTGTGTGGTTGTGAGTACCCACGTTATGTTTGCCGCGTGAGCGTCTGCGCGAAGATGACTCTCCTGGCGGGCGATGGCTCCGACTACGATTACAGTGCCCTGAGCTGTGCCTCGGACACCTCGCTGAACCCTCCTCCTATCCAGGAACGGGAGGCCGCCAAAGGCCTCTACTACAAGCGCGCCCAGCTCCTCTCTGACTGCAGTCATGCCACCGGTGCCAAGTCGGCCACGTCCGGCGGGGCAGTGCCCCACTGCAGTGCCACCACGCTGGGCCCTGAGAGTGCCCTGCAGCCGCTGGGCGCCACGCGGCGCCTCCACGTCATCATCAACGTGGGCGGCCTGCGCTACCAGCTGCCCTGGACCACGCTGGAGGACTTCCCGCTGTCGCGCCTGGGTCAGCTACGCACGTGCGGCAGCTCCGACGAGATCCTGCGCGTGTGCGACGACTACGACGCGGCACGCGACGAGTACTTCTTCGACCGCAGCCCGTGCGCCTTCCGCTGCATCCTGACGTTCCTGCGCGCGGGCAAGCTGCGCACGCTGCGCGACATGTGCGCGCTCTCCTTCCGCGACGAGCTGCTCTACTGGGGCGTGGCCGAGGAGCACCTGGAGTGGTGCTGCCGCCGGCGCGTCTTGCAGCGCGCCGAGGAGTGCGACGAGCTGGAGCGAGCCGCCCAGGAGGACGAGGAGGACGACGACGATGACGATGACAGCCACGGGGGGAGGCGGCAGACCAGGCTGGCTGCCGGAGAGACCCGTCTCGGCCTGTGCATGCGCCAGCTGAGGGACATGGTGGAGAGGCCGCAGTCGGGGCTGCCCGGGAAGATCTTTGCCTGTCTGTCAGTGCTGTTCGTCACCATCACAGCCGTCAACCTCTCCATCAGCACCATGCCTGCCATGAGGGCGGAGGAGGAGAGTGTAAGTTAGTCTTAAGGGGGGGTGTCACATTGTACGCGCAAGCCACAGTGCTGTGCTATGAAACCCATTATTGTCAATGGCTTGTGCACACAAGTCTTGTGCGTGCCGCAGTCAAAGTTGAACCATGTTGAACTCAGACTGCGGCGCGCTGTAAATCATAGCTTTTTTGCGCTGAGCCCGGCGGTAACCACAACAAAAGTCTTTGGGACATTAGGCTACCTCAACCAAGAGCAGCCTAGCGCCGAGCGCAGCGCATGCCGTGTACAATGTGAAACTGGCCTCACACACACATGAAATGCACATTCATGTTCGCTCAAGTACCTCTTGTGTGTCCCACTGCCCTTGAACTGCCTCTTTAGATTGTCAGGGTCTGATTTTAACCAAATTAGACTAGCCAGCTATTAATGTTATCTTTTTAAAAGAACACTAGCATCATAGAACATGATCTATAGCTAGCTAGGTATAGACTTAACCAGAGAGTGCTACTTTGAAAGCATAGCTGTTTCGCAGGATGAAGTTGAACTACAGCAAAGGTACTGTAGAGAAGGAAGAAATGTGGTCCAGGTAGGGGTACTGCACTAAGCATTTTCTCAGCTCAGCTGAATGCTGATTTTCATTTTAGCGCCCATGTTAACAGGCTAGAACAGTCCCCGCGCTGCAAACATGACCCAGCTAGAACTCCTATTCTTTTCTGCTTGATACACACGGTTCTGTCCAGAAATACATTAAAGAGGCCGGTTGATAGTCATAATTTGTTTAAAAGGGTAACACGGAGGCTACATGTATCCTATTAAGTAGAAGGAACCGAATAAAGGTTAGCTTTGCTTCACTTCAGACGAAGTAGTCACTCACTCACTTTTACTCATTTCAAAATAATATGCAATTAATTCTCTGAACATTTGTTAATTAAAAGAGCTCACAAGCACTAGCCTACATAAATGGCTGCCTGCCTGGAGAAGGCATTACCTGGGGTAAGCCTCCACAGCTGTCTGGATGAAAGATAAATGTGGCTGGACTGGTAAAACAGTGTCCAATTACAGCAAAGAAGCAATAATCAAATAAAACAGCATTCCTTTCCTTTCCAATGACTAGTTTACATGTAATATAGCGCACTACTCCACATCACTGCTGTATCAGGATGCACATAGAGGATTCCAGGGTCATCAAACTGACATAGAGATAACAGGATTGCAGGCTCGTCACCGTTGGCCTTAGAATGACCTATGGCATCATTAGTTTCATGCCTCAGGATTCTAATTTTCAAAGGTGCTTTAGAAAAGGGCTATGGGTTACTGCATACCCTCCTCTAATCTCTCACTGTTTGCTGTGATAATCAATAGCATGGAATTAAGCCAAGTTCAGTCATTAAATCCATTTTATTCCATTGGCCCCACTTACCAGTCCAGAGCTCTTCCTGACTGGTCAACTTGAGAGAATGCCTCCAACAACCTCCAAACAGAGTCCAGTTACTAATCGTTTCTTGACTCTCTTCTTAGCTTTTCCTCATGCATACAAAAATTGTTCCTGGTGCCCCTGGCAGTTGCTGTGATGAATAGGCCTGTGGATCACAGTTCAACTCTTTTCTTCAGATCAGTCTGCACTCTTCACATCTTCACAAACAACCATGTAGTAAAGGTTTCACAAAAAGAGAACAGAATGGATTATTCACTTTAATGTCCTTTTCAGAAATGCAATATCCTTTAGATGAATCATTGTTCGAGAGGTGCACTATGTGTATACCACTTCTCTTACCTGGTTGTAGTTTTAATTTGATGCTAAATTACATTCAGTTTTTGAATATGAGCTGATTTAGTTTCATAAAGCTATACTTTTGGATACCTCATCTTTCAGCATGATAACAATCCCAAATACTTTACAAATACAATTAAAACCCACTCTGGGAAATGTGTATATGGAGCACAGTCAATATTAGACTGTCCTGAACATCTGAACAGCAAATAACAAGCCAAAGGAAGTTAGAGCAAATATGCAACAGAATTATTCCAAAGTTATGAAGCAATAAGTTAAATGAGACCTTTGTGCTTAGTAGTGTGACATCAACAGAGCAGATATTGTGACATATTTGTAAATACCCGATGCAGAAAAGAAACCCATGGCACTGGTATTTCACATTTTTGACTGTTTTTAGACAGCACTTGCCTTACAAGCATGTAAGTTCAGTTTATTTTTTGAGAGAGAGAAAAAAATAAACAGCCAATGACAGATGTCCCTGATAGACCACTTGCGCCTTAATTCAATTAGTGGGCTCATTAGGCAGGTTTCCATGGGCTGACATCAATCAGGGCAGTAAGAAAGAACACTGCCTCAATGGCAGACTTGGACCAGTGTCAACAGACTTAATGGCACACTCATTGTGCCTCAAATTCAGATAAATCTTGAATCTCCTTGTAGTGCTGAAGGTGTAGTTTAATAAAGCAGAGCATTTTCAGATTATAGTCTAGGTTGATACTCTGAGTGGAGATTCATTATCCAAATGAATCCTAATGAAGAATGTGTAGACCTTGTGAATGAGATATGTGACATTCAAAAATCAAGTTATAACGTATACAACATTACATCTATTGTGAAATGCGTTTGGGTTACAAAGAGCTCTAGTTATTGCTAGACATTACCAACATCTTTAGCCTTTACCAGACTTTGCAAACATACTTTCAAAAATCAAGTTTGCTTTCAAATATGCATGAAGGATGCTTGATTAAGATTATTTGATTAAAATCCAGACAGAAGCTCTTCTCCAAATGCTTCTTGTATGTCCCTAAAACCCCATTAAAGTGCTGGGCAGGGACTCCTGACACCACTGACAATTACAGTTCCATCACCCCTCTAGTCTCAACGAGACAACAGAGACATTATTTGCTCATTTTCTTCCATTAAGCATCGTTCAGCACGAAGGCAAACCAGATTATGCACAGAGCTCTGCCCCAGTGGCGTTCTCTTAGGTCCACTCTAACCATTTCTGACTTCAGTGGGAGTTTGTTTCATAACACAGCAAGCTTTTTGTCTGCTGAGCGGAAATCAATGCAAAAGCAGTAGGATCTGATCTAAGAGCTGCTGCACCCTCTTCACATTTATACTTTGCCAGATCCACTTTAAATGGATCTCACCAAAGGCCTTATTACATTCAAAATCAACTGCGTCTGTCTGTCCAACATGGCACTTTAGATGAGACAGTGCACCATCACTTCTGACTGCTGATTTTCTTGCTTCACTTTTGGCACCTTTCAGTCTAGGGAGCACATCATCAACACCTTGATCTACACCAAACCATGATGGCAGCAGCCAGCAAGGTGTAAGCCCCTTGTGTTTAATGTGAAGTGATTGTGTGAGCTAGACAGGGGTGATGTAATGCTCACTCACTCACACTGTTTACAATGGTGAGATGTCAGATGAAGTCTACCTTCGGAGTGAGGGGAAGCCTATGTGGCGCCCTCTAGTGTAGAAAAAGGTCAACAGCATACTCAGGCCCACTTTCATGGAAGGAGAATTATCTTAACAAAGGCATGGATTTTCCCTCAAGAGCTGCTATGAAGTTGGAAGCTGACCTCATTAAAAGATAATCCACAGGCATCTGTTAGAGAGATGGATTAATGAGGGATGATGATGCAACAGCTGTGCATGTTTTATAGTGATCTGGAACGCAGACTTTGTTGTGATTTTGTAATGCAGAAAATTAAGGTGATAATGACCTTGTGCTATTGAGGAAAAATAAGGAAAAACACTTGAGATATACTTGCTTCATCATTCTATCTTGATTGCTATCATCCCCCTGCATATTTAGGAGATAATGATCAGGATTCTGAGCAATAAGACTTTTTTCCTTCGACGCCTATGGATGGGGTGGTGTACAAACCATTGATCTGTAATGGCCACCCCACAAATAACAGACTGCAGAGTGAGTCATATAATAGACTGAAGCTTGCATACAGTGGAGTCCCATCTCTTACTTTGCAATCCTACTGTGTGTTGCATGTCTGCCCCCCTGTGGAACTCCACGGAACTTCTCTTATTTTGAATTCATGGCAGTATCACAGTAGTATTCTGGCAGAATTATTTAGTTTTTATCGCAGAGCATAATAGCTGCATGATATTCAAGGAAGGCTGTCACCAATGTAATTGTACATAACACTCCTCAAGGCCACTCTTCAAGTTTTCTTTAATGAAACAGCCTTCCTTCCCATAGCGAAGTCACTACTGGTTATTACGTAACCATTCAGATTTACTTGACATATTAATAATATGATCATAAAATAGTTACCATACCTCAAGTTACCATACCTGAACTTACAACCCCGTCTGTGAACTAAAAATCCTTAAAATATTTGTTGTTGGCGAAACATCCTTAATGCCTTTCATCGGTTTCTTCTCGGCTCCTAGGGGCAGTGCTCCCAGATGTGCCAGAACATCTTCATCGTTGAGACGGTGTGTGTGGCGTGGTTCTCGCTCGAGTTCACCCTGCGTTTCATCCAGGACCGCAGCAAGCTGGCCTTCCTGCGCCGGCCGCTCAACCTGATCGACGTGGTGGCCATCTTGCCCTATTACATCACGCTGCTGGTGGACGTGACGTCGCCCGGCGAGCGCAAGCTGGGCTCGGGCAGCAGCTACCTGGACAAGGTGGGCCTGGTGCTGCGCGTGCTGCGGGCGCTTCGCATCCTCTACGTGATGCGTCTGGCGCGCCACTCGCTGGGCCTGCAGACGCTGGGGCTGACGGCGCGCCGCTGCACGCGCGAGTTCGGCCTGCTGCTGCTCTTCCTGTGCGTGGCCATCGCACTCTTCTCCCCGCTCCTCTACCTCATCGAGAACGAGATGGCCGCCGCGCAAGAGTTCAGCAGCATCCCCGCCACCTACTGGTGGGCCGTCATCACCATGACGACGGTGGGCTACGGCGACATGGTGCCGCGCTCCATCCCCGGCCAGGTGGTGGCGCTGTCCAGCATCCTGAGCGGCATCCTGCTCATGGCCTTCCCCGTCACCTCCATCTTCCACACCTTCTCGCGCTCCTACGTGGAGCTCAAGCAGGAGCAGCAGCGCCTCCTCCAGCGCCGTGCCCACTTCCTGCTCCGCACTCGCATCGCCAACCTGGGCAGCCAGCTCTCGCTGCAGAGCCACGTGCTCTACCCCGACTCACGCTCCGCCTCCTCCACCAGCTCATCACCCTCGCCACAGCACCGGGACGCCCACGCCTGAAGGAGGAGAGAGAGAGAGAGAGAGAGAGAGAGAGAGGGGAAACTAGGGAGGAGGGGAGAGTGAGAGAGAGAGAGAGAGAGAGAGGGGAAACTAGGGAGGAGGGGAGAGTGAGAGAGAGAGAGAGAGAGAGAGAGAGAGAGAGGGGGGGGGGAAACTAGGGAGGAGGGGGAGGGAGGGGAGGAGGGGAGAGAGGGGGGAATGAGAGAGAGAGAGAGAGAGAGAGGGAGGGGGGAAACTAGGGAGAGAGAGGAGGAGGGGAGGGAGAGGAGGAGGAGAGTAGTGTGTTAAGGAGGAGAGAAAGGACTGAGGGAAGCAACAACAGGGTAGATCAGAGAGAAGAGGAGAGCGCATCAGAGACAGAGATCTATGGGAGAATGCTAATGGAGCCTGGCTAGGAACAATAACAGGGTGAAGAGAACTGTGAAAGAAAGAGAGGAAACTCTTCAAGGGAAAGCAGTGAAAGGATACAGGGAGGAGAAAGAGAGAAGACAAGAGAGCATAGAGATGATGAGAAAGGTAAAGGAAAAAAGGCAGGATGAAATGACACAAAGACAGAGAAAGATAGATGAGAGAGAGAGAGAGGAGTGGGAGAGGCAGAACAAAGAGGACAAGTAAAGTGAGGGGGTCAGCAGACACCTGGAGAGGGAAGAAATAGAGGCCAAGCGAGCGGTTGAGTCCTCTCTGGGCACACTGGGCTATTCTTGTCTCCCCACATTTGCAGCGCACTTGGTGAAGCTGGCCAACACACGCTGACCGTCCCAGTCTCAGAAGCACAATAGACTCCCCTCTCCAAATCCACTGCTCTCCTGCAGTCAGACCGGCCCATTTCATCACCTAGCTTTCGACCCTACTCTGTACACACACACACACATCACTGTTTGTCAAAAGCACCTCTAATTACAGGGTATTTCTGGGAGATTTCTATTTTTTTGAGTTTTCAGTCAACTGAACAAAAAGCTGAGTGGTAGAGGATGACAAAGTTACAGCCTCAGAGGGATATAACCAGTGACTGTTTTCATAGCCCATCATGATGATAATAATCGAACTCAACCACACACAAACACAAGCTCACTGCAGTGTCTGTTTGCTGTCCCCATGGTAACTACTGTTGTGTAGTAAATATTGTTCCGCTCCATTGTAATGCTGTCATTCCCTGTGCTGAATATTTCATGGTCCACAGTGCTGAGGATGTGGTGTGCTGAACATGTATCACAGTGCTGCAATCACTTTCTACATTGGTTGTGCCTGTATCTGTCAGACTAAAATGTATTTTTAAAGTATCCAACAATAAATAAGTCACTTTGATTTCCTTTATCATACATCACTGTGATTCCTGTGAAATAAATTATGTCACTAAAGAAATGAAAAGCAATGACAAGTATGAAAAGCACATGAGCAAAAAGGTTGGACAAAATGATCACTACTGTGTTTACCACATTTGAACAATAGGGGGCAGCATTGACATTTCAATGTCATGAGGCGACTGAACAAAGGCGGTGAAAGACTGGAATGTGAGCAACCCTGTAATTTGCATGCAGATTGTTTTTCTCTGCTTTCTCATATATTCGGCAGCATATTGACACATTGGAATACTCGCCTCACGCTGCACCGATTCAGACATCGCTAGTAAATATTCTGCAAGCCTTTGTGTCTCAGGTGAACTCCATCTAATCTAATCAGTTTCACATACGCATTCCAGTGAGCCAGCGCGAGATAATGGGGGGCCTGCAAGTCATTCTCCACAGCCCAGCGGCACAGCCTCAGCTTAGCAGCAGCTCACAGACAGCTAGCCTGCCGGAGAGCCAGACAGGACACAGCAGCATGCCCAAATGAGAGCATGCCACATACCGCCACCATCATCTCATTACAAAGTCAAAGAAAGTCAAAGTCAGCTTTATTGTCAATTTCTTCACATGTTCCAGACATACAAAGAGATCGAAATTACGTTTCTCACTATCCCACGGTGAAGACAAGACATATTTTACCAATTTAAGTCCACAGACAAACATAACATTCAAGTAAACAAAAAAGTAAGTAAATAAGTAAATAAGAGGGCACATATAATAATGAAAAAATAAGAGCAGCAAAATTTGGTTGAAATTGTGCATAGACAGTCAATAAAATACTAGTGCAAAGTCAGGCCAATAAAAGGCTTGGGTAGTTCTGTTTGACCTAAGTAAGAAAGAAAGTGGCATAGTGGTGCAAGTTATGTAAGAGCAGCAGAAGTGTTGTGTTTTCAGGACAACAACAACAAGTTGTACAAGTGTGCAAGTGGAGTAGTGCAGGCGGCCATTGTGGGTCCAATGTCCAGGATGTTATGTAGCTGAGGGTGGAGGGGGAGAGGAGGGAGAGAGTTCAGCATCCTTACAGCTTGGTGTATGAAGCTGTTGGTGAGTCTGGTAGTGCGGGAGGCGCAGGCTTCTGTACCTCTTCCCAGAGGGCAGTAGATCAAACAGATTGTGAGCGGGGTGACTTGCATCACCACAATTTTGGTCGCCTTGCGGGTGAGGTGGGTGGTGTAAATGTCCTTCAGGGAGGGGAGTGAAGCACCAATGATCCTTCCAGCTGTGTTCACTATGCGCTGCAGGGCTTTCCTGTTGTATTCAGTGCAGCTTCCGCCCCACACAGCGATACAGCTGGAGAGGATGCTCTCAATGGTGCCTCGGTAGAATGTGGTCATGATGGCTTACGGCCTGCTGTTTCAGTCTGATTCAGCCCAAATGGGGTTATTACACTTCAATGAGAAATTCACCGAATCCACAGCAAGAGAGAGAGAGAGAGAGACAGAGAGAGAGAGAGGGAGGGAGGGGGAGAGAAAGAGAAAGTGAGATACATATATGTGTAATATTTGTTTGCTGTGGAATGTTCCCTAAAGGTCTTGCTGAAACTTGCCACGGCATTTGCAATGCAGCGACAGGAGGAGACTGGCAGGCCGTCGTCCTCCTGCTCTTCTCTGTTCCCACAAGCTACTCCGCTGGGTCTAAGAATGCTCAGTCCTCCTGCTCCTCTCTGTTCCCACAAGCTACTCCGCTGGGTCTAAGAATGCTCAGTTAGGAAATCCATCAGCCCCCGCCTGCCTCTGCTCCCCTCCAGGACATATTGATATGCTGGAGAGATTCTCTGATTCTGTATACAGGCACTGCATTACATCCAAACGCTTTCCTCTGTTTGTCTAGGATATTCTCACTGGAATATCAATGCCAAAATACTACATAGCTTAGTATTATATTCTAAACATGAACTGGAACTCAAATGAGTCTTACTCTCCTCTGACAGATTATTGAGTGTCAGAGAAGATGAAGCTCTGTGTGTGTGTGAGAGAGAGAGAGAGAGAGAGAGAGAGAGAGAGAGAGAGAGATGCAGGCGGAGCAGTGGGCAGCCCGTTAAGGCGTACTAGGTGGGTGCTGGGTCAGGGCCTGAGAGATGCACAAGCAGGAGAGAGTGGGTGCTACTCGTGCTTAGGCCTAGGCTACAGTACTTGCAGAAAAAAAACATAGCTCTGATGAGACAAAGGTGATGTAGTGGTGGACAGACAGGTAGAGGACCCCTCTACTATATTGAAATTCATAACATGTTTCTACATTTTAGCAAACAGTCTGCTCTGTAATTCTTGCATAGATTTTGTAAAACTATGACTGTAGGCTATCTCTCGTTGCAGAGCATGGGTCTGTTTTTATAGCCAGATAGGGAATAGTGAGCTGGGCAGTGCTTTCATGGCTGACATTTTGTTGGAGTTCATTTTAGGGTAGGCTACAGAAAAGCAAATCTGGCTCTCAGGGGTAACTAGGCCTAGCCTACTGCTATTTAAGTTGAGTGGACGATATGCCTACTGTTGAGCCACTCTTGTAAGGCCTGCAAACTGTGAACATGTTTCTGAGGGGATGTAGATATAGAAATATAGCCTAGGCCAGTGGGGGCCACGATAGTGTGCCAGGGGGGCCTCAGCAAGTTGGAAGGAAAAATAAAAGCAACAAATAAATACATCTGAAAAATTTAAAATATACCTATTACTATGAGGGTTGTTATACAATTCCATTATACAAATGTGATGCATATCTGAACATTATATTTCCCATGATAATGACTGGGAATAATGTGATAGCTCTCATATAGCAGAAAGCCCCAAATACAATTTTTACACACTGTAGGCTATGCTCTATCGCGAAGTGCTTGTGGCTAAAATAATTATTAGGATTAGCTTAATGTATTTTTACATTTGCCGTAGTATTGTCGATGGGTTTAATAACACATCAAGGGGGTCCTTGGCCAGAACCTAGTGGTATTTGGGGGGCCTTGTCGTGGAAAAGTTTGGGAACCCCTGGCCTAGGCTACCTCTACCTCTATCTCATTTCATTTTCGAAACCATTTCAAAGGCAAACGTTCGTCCCACCCACTTGAAAAATATTCAGCCTCACGCTATGGGTTATAATACCGTCTTGCAATAACATTAGGTTCACATAGTCCTCATGAGGCCACATTCATTTTACAAGCCACGTGTGGATGTCCGCACACTATCCTCCTCTTCCCCTGTTTCTCATCTGCACCCTCCCCTTCACACTTCAGCCTCTCCATTCGGCCAGCCACCGCGGCGGTTTTGATTTCTCCCCGTTTCGACGTAGCTTAACCAAGCCCACTACGCGTCTCAGCATGTTGAAACATTTTTTTCTAGAGCCAGCTGAAAACTTGGAATCTGGCTTGGTTGTCGACGACTACTAGAAGCCTACGGGGAGGAAGAAAGCGGTAGGCTATTCCCTTTCCAGACGGCAGCAGTTACTGGATTAGAAACATTTTATTGTTGCTGTTAGAATGTTTGCTGCCGTTCATCTCAGGCAATCCCCGTCATGACCTCACTCATCCGCCCTGCCAATCCACTGAATGGGATTTCTCATCGCGCAGTTGTTTGCTCTCTGTGATCATTGTGAACACTGATATCGGTTATTACTTTCGTCGATGACAGAGTGAACGAGCTACGTCTCTGTTTACATTTGCAAGCCTAGGCTACACATCTGTTTCACAAAGAAGCCGCTGACGTTTAACTGGGGTGAGTAACTTGCCATTTTCGTGTAAATAATGTGTGAGGATAAAGAAAGAAAGAAAATCAAGACTGTCAAAAAAATTAAAAATAAAATATATCCTATATGCTCTTGGTATCGTGTGAGGTCTGAGATCATACGGCGCGTAGCGTAGCGCCTACGTATTTGGAACATATTTTGTTTTGATTGCTTGGCTGGCGCGTTTCTAGCTGTCTGTCTGTCGGAGTCGGCATCACCAGCATTCATTTTTTTGGAATTTTTAGATGTAGGCGATTTCTTTATCGGCATTTGCCGTGAGACATTTCTGACATATAGCTATAGCCTACATGAGTAGTCAGTGACCCATCATTGTTGCCGTCAACCGAAAGACACAATGTTAGCCTATCAGTTATTACCTTTGATTTATTTAGATCTCGGGCACTGAAAACCCAGCATGTCGCTTACTTGTAGCCTACTCCCGTTTGGACAATAACTGGTGTTTTGTCAAAGTATCTGTAGCTTTTAAATAGGTCGTAGTTAGCCTACTTATGGACCTTTTATGGCCTCTTGGCCTATAACTGACTGAAGAACTGAAGATGTTTATTGCTTACTTCATATCGCGTTGGAGGAGGAACGCTCTGAAAAAGGTAGCTAGAGAGACCCAGGGAGTGGTAGACTTGGCAAACTGAAATGACTCAATTCTAGTGTAGCCACAGCTTACCCTATCTCTCAAAAACGAAATAGTGCTTAAGTTGCTATGATCAGACATTTGGCTGATTGAATGCAGTTCCTTACAGTAAACACGTCTGTGTGTGGCAGGCCTAAGCTACTTTTTAAATTCCAGATTTATTTAGCTGTTTTGGGCCAAAGTAGCCTACTGCGACACCAAACGAATGAAACACAATATCAGCATATTGTGTGTGTGTGTGTGTGTGTTTGTGCTGGTGCCTTGTGTCTGTTTTTAAATTAGCGAGACTGTAAGGTGACGTGCATACAGTGCTTCATGGTAAGCAGACTCCACCCTGGTGGACAGGGTTGTTGAGCCTCAATATGAAGCAGTGGATTGAGCTGCGCTGGCTGTCATCGCTGAAGGATTAGTCTTCACCCAGTGAGTGTGACTCAGCCAGCAGATCAAACCACAAACCTCTCAATGCGCGTGAGGCTGACTGGACTCCCCACTTTTTTTAGAATATCCTGCTTATTATGATTACATTTGATATGAGATAGGCCTACAGAACACATGTGATGTGACCATATAGGAAACTGTCCTCACCAGTGCTTGACATGAAGGTTTATTTCATCCGGGGATTTTCAGTAGGTTCATCTGGCTCTTTGCCCTTGGCCCTGTGATCAATGTGATATTGCATCTGAAAGTCCCTTACTGGAAGTGAAACACAACTCAGAAACAACTAAGGAAAGGACTTTATACATCTCAATGAATCATTTGTTTGGTTAGTTTCTTCAGTTTTGGCAAATCCAACACATGTGTAGGCTACCTGTTTGTATCTTCATCACATCACATGCATCACATCTTTTGTAAAATAGCTCCCTCGATTTCCTGTATGCCCACTGTATGCACCTGCATGTAGCCTACTCATTAAGATTAAGGAGATGAGTTGCAGTCCCTGGTTCATAAGTCTTATACTTTTTAGTTTGCTCTTTAGGCATGATGTGCTCTATAGACTAAACTATAGTTTTTTGAACACGCTAGTAAAGGGCATTGTTGTTGCCAAACTGTTTGCTGTTGTTTATGCTACATGCATGCTAATTTAGAGTGTGTGTTCATATGTGCAGATGGGTTTGGGTGTGGGAGTGGGAGTTGGGTTTGGAGTATGTGTTGTGAGCAGGGGATGGTGTGCCAACATGACATAATGTTCATCCCTTTTTCTGCACTAATGCAGAAATTATTGTGTGTGTGCGTGCATATGTATACACACACACACACACACACACAAACGAGATTCCCTTCAGAAGCTGCACTTCTTGGGAATACCCAGTTCACATTGCATTTGTGAATCTGTGCAAACATCATATAAATGTGTATGGTACATGTACATAATGTAGGTTTTACATGGTGAAATAAATACATGTGATTTCAAATGTCCTAACAGGACTTGGGCAAGTGACTGTCTTCTATGTCTGTCTACACTGAGTCCGTTAAATAGGCCCTTTTATTGCGTCATATTGCTCATTCAAAATAGCAGAGCAATGCGAGCGACAGAAAGAAAATAGAAACCGAGCGTCCGACAAAAGTTCTCTCCAAACGCCGTGTTGCATTCTCTCCAAACGCCGCGTTGCATCGCGCTGCTCGCGTGGCTTGCAGTCAGGACACTGCAATTGAAAACAATGGAATTAAACCGATTTTATGGCTAATGTTCGCTCGCATCGCGTCCGGTTAGGACATGGTGTTATTTGTAATGCATACACACATGAAACCACTTATAGGGAAATGGGGAAATGTTCAAATCCTGTAGTTCACTGCTTTTTCCGACTGATCCACTGACTGCCAAAGTCTGCAAATGTCGGTCACTCAGCATACATCCTCTCATACAAATTCTGCATGAGATTCTATGGTTAACCTATAGATACTCAGTTTTACATTATGACTTATATTTGGAAGTATGAAGTATGCATTTCCTGCCTGTCACATCACTGTTTGTGGTTCCGCATGTTTACCATTAACCCTTTCTGTACTGCACTGCACCCCGTACTCCATGGTTTTCCATACATGCATTGAAGGTGCAATTACTGTGTGAGTTACAGAGTGGTGGATTGTGGATGCCCAGAAAGGCACTCCGTGCTGCTCCGGTTCTCTGCTGTCCTCCCAGTGAGATGGGTTAGTGTGGCTTTAAAGGGAGCAACCAAAAAACATCCTCCTCAGAGAAATCAATCTGCCTCCATTTTGCCCAGACTCAATACGAGTGAGTGTGGGGATGTATGTCAGATCATTTGGTGCTGTGTTGCGTTGCTGTAGATGGTGTGTTGTGCTGCCCAGTGGGGTATGAAGGCCTGTCTTCATGGTTGTGATCGGTAGGTGGGAGGAGGGGCTCGCTGGACTGGCCTTCTAATGCCTCCTGGAATGTGGAGAAAGTCTGTGAGGCAGGGGCCTCCCAAATGAGATCACTCCAAAGAGGCTCTGGAGCCCTGAAGGCTGCTTAATTGGTGCCGTGGCTCTGGGCTGTGGGCTTAAGTGGTGCGCTGGGCAGGTCCCGCGCGGCGTAGCGTGGCGTGGCGTGGTGCCACGCTGCCATGCACACAGGGCTCCAGTCATCAATGGCCACGTTGTTCTGCAGGTTTTGTGCAAGGCCTTTGGGGGGGACCCCAAGACTGAAAGGAGGAAAGCAAGAGGCTTGCTGTCAAAATGGGCTGCGTGGGATCTTGCGTCTGATGACTGAGGGAAGGGCCAGCGAGAGTGTGGGCTGAGTGGCTCCAGAGACGGGGGCTTGAGTCTGGGAAGACTCGGACAGCAGGGTTGGCAGCGGAGGGGGGTTGGCGTGCGTCGCAGAGTCGGTGAGCGTGTTTGGGCTGGGGGATGATCACTTGGCGAAGGGAATCATGGGTAATGGAGATCATCCGCTCCGTTTGCCTCTGATCGGGAATGGCAGCATATATGGATGCTGTGGGTCACTGAGGCTGAGAAGATGATGGGCTCTGTCACGTGTGTCCTTGAAACAGAATTACAGGCAAATGGCAGTGCTCAAAGCACAAGCTGGGAAGCATGTTTGTGCGCAGGATGTCTCATTTCTTACTCTGAGTTGAGATCAACGTCAGCTCCCAGTGCGGACAAGATGTAGATGACTTTCCAATGCTACATTTAAGGCCATGGAACATGAAAAAAACTGTAATGTGTGAATAGAAAACTAGGTCATGTGAAAAAACACCCCTCATAAAATAAAATCCTTTGTCAGATGCCCAGTTGGCTCCAAAGTGAACACTTTCATCTTGCCTCGTACATTAAGGTTTTCAGATGACCATGGCCAGACCCCTCCCCTGCCCCCACACTACATGAATGTTTGATGGCGAGTGCCAAACGCGTGCCAGTCGCCAGTGCATCCTCCCTCCCTCCCTTTCTCTCCCCTGCCACGTTGGCCCATTTTCCTCACTAATTAGTTTGCCACCACGTGGAAGGGCACCAAACACCGCCTGTTCACTCCTCTGAGTGCCAGCACAAGGGAGGAAGCTGAGAGGCGCCCATAGAGCCTTGTTATTGCTCCTCAGCACGGGGGTTGGGGTGGGCAGTAATGGGCGCCCATAGTGGCTCCTTGTTATTGCTCCTCAGCACGGGGGTTGGGGTGGGCAGTGATGGGCGCCCATAGAGGCCCCTTGTTATTGCTCCTCAGTGCGGGGACTGTGGTGGGCAGTAATGGGCGCCCATAGAGGCCCCTTGTTATTGCTCCTCAGTGCGGGGGCTGTGGTGGGCAGTAATGGGCGCCCATAGTGGCTCCTTGTTATTGCTCCTCAGCACGGGGGTTAGGGTGGGCAGTGATGGGCGCCCATAGAGGCCCCTTGTTATTGCTCCTCAGCGTGGGGGTTGGGGTAGGCAGTGATGGGCGCCCATAGAGGCCTCTTGTTATTGCTCCTCAGTGCGGGGGCTGTGGTGGGCAGTGATGGGCGCCCATAGAGGCCTCTTGTTATTGCTCCTCAGTGCGGGGGCTGTGGTGGGCAGTAATGGGCGCCCATAGAGGCCTCTTGTTATTGCTCCTCAGCGCGGGGGCTGTGGTGGGCAGTAATGGGCGCCCATAGTGGCTGTTTGGTAGCCTTGTTAGTGCACCTGTAGCTCTCTCTCCTCCCGACCCCAGGGACAGGAGTAAGTGCTGCAGGTGCTAAAAGCACTTATGGGGCCAGACTCACTCGGATTGGAAATGGACTGAAACAACTGAATTAACCCCACCATCCGCTGTACCACTGATGCACAGAAAACAACTCAAGCATGTGATGTGTTCCTAATAGCCTGAACATGCTCAGAAGATTTGACATGTCTTCTGTGGTAGCATGTGTTTTTGCATTTCAGTGGGTATGCTTGCCACCCCCAGATGTGTGGAAGTCCTTAGTACTGTACTCTGTGATGACTGCAATGCTCAGAAATGCATTGAGTAATGAGTTCAATCACTGATTACTTTTGTAAATGATGAACTGGACTGTATCTGTAAACTGCCTGCACTTTTATTTATGGGCTCTCATGAAACAAGGATGTGTAAACCAATCTGGAGAAACACTACATGGAAACCTTTGGGGAAACCCAGGCATGATTAATAAATGCTAAGGGTAAAAATAAAAAATGATAAATTTAGATTTCACATAGTCACTTGATGTTTGGTACTTTTTTGTAAGGCTTTAAAATGTTATGATTCATTTCCAACTTCTCTTTGTGGTTAATGGCCTGAGTCTGAACCCACTCTGCTCAGTCTTCCCGTTGTGATTGATTGTGTGCTCCTGCTCAGCGCTGCATAACATGTAAATGTGTGTTAAGGGGACATGCTCAGCGCTGCATGTAAATGTGTGTTAAGGGGACATGCTCAGCGCTGCATAGCATGTAAATGTGTGTTAAGGGGACATGCTAAGCGCTGCATGTAAATGTGTGTTAAGGGGACATGCTCAGCGCTGCATAGCATGTAAATGTGTGTTAAGGGGACATGCTCAACGCTGCATGTAAATGTGTGTTAAGGGGACATGCTCAACGCTGCATGTAAATGTGTGTTAAGGGGACATGCTCAACGCTGCATGTAAATGTGTGTTAAGGGGACATGCTCAGCGCTGCATAGCATGTAAATGTGTGTTAAGGGGACATGCTCAACGCTGCATGTAAATGTGTGTTAAGGGGACTTACTGCACACTGCTGTTTATGGAGTCTGTTGAGCTGCAAGGGAGATGACAACACTGCTAGGGTGTCTTCGAGCGTGTGAACTAATCTGTGTGTGTGTGTGTGTGTGTGTGTGTGTGTGTGTGTGTGTGTCTGTGTCTGTGTCTGTGTCTGTGTCTGTGTGTGTGTGTGTGTGTGTGTGTGTGTGTGTGTGTGTGTGTGTGTGTGTGTGTGTGTGATTCTGGAGTGGGTCTGTAGAACACAGGGACTCTGTCCTCCCAATAGTCCCACTTCCTGTGAACTCTCGTGCGAGAGGACCAGAGAGGAGTCTGTGTGCATCATCCTTCTCCTCCCTTCAATCCCTCCTCTGTTCTCTCTTTTCCTCTCCTCCCTTCAATCCCTCCTCTGTTCTCTCTCTTCCTCTCCTCCCTTCAATCCCTCCTCTGTTCTCTCTTTTCCTCTCCTCCCTTCAATCCCTCCTCTGTTCTCTCTCTTCCTCTCGCTTTCTGGCTTTTGTCTGCTTTCCTTTCCCCCGCCTGGCCACAGCCCCCCTCTTTTATGGACCTGCAGAGATGGAGAAAGGTTTCTTTGGTGGCCCTCAGCAACAGATGCATCTCTCTTTCACACACACTCACTCGCTTGCTCTTTCTTTCTTTCGCACGCACACACACGCACACACACACACACACACACACACACACACACAGCAGATGGAATGGAATGGCTAAATATCTCAGAAATGTGTTTGGTCCTCTCAAGGCTCACTGCGCCCTAGAGATTGTGAGGGTGGGCGTATTTTGCCGAACGGCCAATGGCCTGAAGCTAATCCATTTGGGATTGTTGTGTTCTCACGTCCAACTCCCATGCCTGCCGTGCCTGGCACAGTTCCTGTCTCAGGACCCGTTGGGATGCCAGGCTGGTCCGTCAGGTTTCTCCCAGAGAAACTGGCATGCCTGAACAGGATACTGCTGGAATGTGAGAGTTCCCTCTGGGCCAAACGTGCCTGGATCTCTCGGATATAAAAACGGAGTCAGAGGTACAGTTCTGTAAGTGACTTACCGTAAACAGTCAAAGCTGGTGTTGTGGAGCACAAAGGCACAGGAGGATGTGAGAGGAGAGCTTTGGCCGTTAAGCCGGATGGGAAGTTTCGGCTCTTGTGAAACCTTCCCTTTCAGACACAGTAGTGAATACCTGGTACTTCACACTCACTGAGCCTGAAGGGCTGATCTGGAGTTGAGTGGCTCATGAGAGACAGACCACAGTGCACAGCGCGTTTGAGTCTTTTACTACAAATAAAACTCACATTTTTCCTGTGATATCTGTGCTTTTGAGTCACTGGCTGTGTGTGTGTGTGTGTGTGTGTGTGTGTGTGTGTGTGTGCGTCTGTGTGTATGTCTTATGTGTATGTTTTCTCTCTTCTGTCTCTGTCTTTTCTGTCACTCTATGTCTCTCTCCCGTCTGTGTGTGTATATGTCTCTGTCTGTGTGTGTGTGTGTGTGTGTGTGTGTGTGTGTGTGTGTGTGTGTGTGTGTGTCTCTCTCCCGTGTGTGTATATGTCTCTCTCCCGTGTGTGTGTGTGTGTGTGTGTGTGTGTACGTCTGTGTGTGTGTGTGTGTGTGTCTGTGTCTGTGTCTGTGTGTGTGTGTGTGTGTGTGTGTGTGTGTGTGTGTGTGTGTCTCTCTCCGTGTGTGTGTGTGTGTGTGTGTGTGTGTGTGTGCATGCATGCCTGGGTGTGTGTGCACCCTGCTGATCAGAGACGGGCGCTGGCCCACTCCATCTCCTGCAGTGCGGTGGGTCAGCAGCAGCAGGGCTCCTTATTGACCTGCGCTGCCCCTCCGGCGTGCTTTTATCAGCCGGCCAGCTGAGCCAGCGCTCTCCAGCGTCCACCAGGAGGCTCCGCTCATGATGATAATGACCGCCCCGCCGAGCGAGCGAGCGCAGGGGAAGCCTGACCTCAGATCAGTGTGATGAGATGCGTGAGATGAGGTCTGCATGACCGCCGAGCGAGCGCAAGCCTGACCTCAGATCAGTGTGATGAGATGAGATGAGATGAGGCAAGCCTGACCTGCAGTGTGGTGAGACCGTGAGAGATGAGGTCTGCATGACCGCCGAGCGAGCGCAAGCCTGACCTCAGATCAGTGTGATGAGATGCGTGAGATGAGGTCTGCATGACCGCCGAGCGAGCGCAAGCCTGACCTCAGATCAGTGTGGTGAGATGCGTGAGATGAGGTCTGCTCAGATAACAGCATGTGCCCATGAGACGTGCTCTCTGCCGAACATCACTAGAATGTTAAGAACATATCCGCCCCACATGACCAAAGGCTGGACAGCAGCACTGACGCACACCGCACACCGCCACCCAGGCCCACCCACCAGCCCTACTCCAGATCAGCCATGGAATGTCAATAGTCAGTTACAGGCATGTGTGTGTGTGTGTTGTAACCCTGCGTGACAGTCCAGGGTGTGTCCAAGGAGACACTCTGCACTCAACTCCGCTGATTTGACTATGGGCTGTGGCTGACCGTAGAGGGCTTTTTTATTAACTCAGTCACTTTATGAAAATGACCAGGTGAAGCAGCTCTATTGTCAGGCCACACAATTGCTACATTGTGAATTGTCTGATGTGGGGCATAGTGAAGGATGATGATTATTATTATTATTATTATTATTATTATTATTATTATTACTATTAATTGCTCATTCTTTTGATGTAACTACTGCTTTGGCAACATTGTAACACTTACAGCCATGCCAATAAAGCTCATTGACTTGAAATGGTATTGAATTGATGGTTATTTCACGTCAGGATACTGGGGCTCATGCAAACCTTAACGCATGACACGCGTGTCCTGCCATGTCATGCCATGTTGCTTTTTAACATGGCCTATTCCAGACGTGTGTGTGTGTGTGTGTGTGACGGTGATGCGAGGAGGGGGCCATGTTGTGCTGCCTGTACGGTATGAGACTTGTTCTGCTCTCGCTGCCCTGTCTCTCTTCCTCTCTCTCATGGATTGGCCTCCTGCTCCACCCTGGTCTCACGCGCAGACTGAAGCGCTGCTAACTTTTCTGTTCTCTCGTGCTCTGTGTCCAGTTCCTCTATCACTGTTCCTTGTCCCATGCTGTCCACAGTCAACTGATCTCTCAATGACTCACTTGAGGTGTGTGTGTGTGTGTTGGGGGGGTTGCTTCTGTCAGTGCTGAGGATTATTGTGTTGTTCTGGAATGTTTTGCCTGAGGAGTGTGTTCAGTCAAGGATATCTGTACCTAGTGAGGCGTGTGTGTGTGTGTGTGTGTGTTTCACCTCATTCATTGACACAGGGACTCTGTCAGTGCTCAGGAATGTGAGATGTATGAAAAGACAAGTTCTAACAGAAGCACTTTCTTTCCATTTCCCACTCTTTCTCCACTATCAACACAGACACACACACACACACACACACACACACACACACACACACACACACACACACACAGAGAGGGATTTTCATGATCTCTTGTGTTCTGCCTAGTACTCATTTCATCAGACAGGAGAAACACACATACACATACAAGCATGCACAAGCAACCACTCACACACACACACACACACACACACACACACACACACACACACACACACACACACACATGCTCAGACACGCTCAATCAAACATGTATGTAAACACATGAGTGTGTGTGCCCCCATGCGCTCTGCTCATGGGCTGATGTGTGTGAGTGGTGATGTGATGTGTTGGGGGTTGGGCTGCTGAACTCTGCGCTCTAATGGGGTCTCGTGTGGAGGCTTCAGTGCAGGCAGACCTCTGCTGTGCCAGAACTGTGCCACGTCCTCTGTTTACCTTCCTGGAGTGTTTGCATCCATAAAACATGATTTCTGGGAAAACGTTTCTGCTGTTCACCCTTCAACACTCTCTCACACACACACACACACACACACACACACACACACACACACACACATTGGCAGAAACCCACCGTTGTCTTGGTCCTCGTTTACAGCCCTGTCCCCTAGTGAAGCTTATGGGAAGTCAGAGATTCTGATGAGTGTGTGTGAGTTTGTGGAGGGAGGGTGAGGTCATGTCAGTTTTTCCAAAATTATTATGGAGGGTAGGATAACATGTTTCAGATCAGATGGATGGACCATGACTGAAGAGATGTCCATGGTTTGTCACGTAGATAGTCCACCTTTGGAGAATACTGCTTCATAGCACAGGATATCTATTTATGGTCACAGGAAGTGTGTCCTGTCTGTGTCAGCCAGAGCTGGTTTGAACACTCCACGTTCCATTCATCTGAGTGGTGGGGCTGCTTCTCATGGAAGTGAATGGGCTTTCATGATCTGCTTTTGGGGTGATGACCTCACAGCGCTGTGGGTTTGCGGCCTCCGCTCTCTGTGGCCGTGACTGACTCTGCTCTCTGTGGCCATGACTGACTCCTGCCGCCCTTCAGGCGGTCCACAGCCCAGCAAGGCAACAGGAAGTTCAGCTTTGTTTGCTAAATAAAGACATGGGTCACATGCCAATGGAGACGTCAGCCTCCATATGTCCATGCCATTTGGACCGCTTTAATGGCCAATGTGTTTGTGTCATTAAACACCAATTTGTCATTAGTGTTTTCATTCACACGTGCTTCGACTCTTCCCACATTTCATCCACACGTGCGGGCATGGCCCAGTAGGGATGCGTTGGTGTGCATGATCTGGCTACTGCACATTCACTTGTCCCTTCCCAGAAACCTGCTATTGGATCCAGCGCACGGCCTCAAACCAGCGGGAGAGAGCCTGCACAGGATGTACATCTCCGTTAGGAAGCAGGACTGTGTTGGCCTTCCTCCTCCACCTGTAGTGGACCTGCGTGCCGGTGTGTCCCAGTGGGTGGGTGGGGGGCGTCTGAACTCCTTCCTCCCTCTCCTCTCCTCTCCTCCTGCTCTGGTGTGGAGGATGATGGAGGATGATGATGGAGGATGGATGGATGATGGAGGATGGATGGATGATGGTGATGGATGGATGGAGGATGGATGATGGAGGATGGATGGATGGATGATGGAGGATGGATGGATGATGGAGGATGGATGGATGATGGAGGATGGATGGATGGATGGAGGGATGGATGGATGATGGATGGATGGATTGAGGATGGAGGATGGATGGATGATGGAGGATGGATGATTGATGGAGGATGGATGGATGATTGATGGAGGATGGATGATGGATGGATGATGGAGGATGGATGATTGATGGAGGATGGAGGATGGATGATGGATGGATGATGGAGGATGGATGATTGATGGAGGATGGATGGATGATGGATGGAGGATGGAGGATGGAGGATGGATGCCTCCGCGTCTCTTCTCTTCCCTCTTCCCCTCTGTAAATCTTCTGTGGGGATTGGAGAGAATCGCAGAATGGGAGAGGACTAAACCCTAGAGGATTATCTGTTCTCCCCTTCTCTCTCTCTCTCTCTCTCTCTCTCTCTCTCTCCCTCTTCTCCTCTCTCTCTATCCCTCTATCCCCCCTCCCCTCCATCCCTCCTTCATCTTCCTTCGCTCTTTCTATCCTCTGTTCTTGTCCCATCCCCCATCTCCAAGTCTCCCTCTCCCCCCCCCTCCCTTTCCCTCACTTCCTTTTTTCATTCTTTCCTTCCCCCATCTCTCTCCCTCCCCTCATCTCTCTCCCTCCCCTCGTCTTTCTCCCTCTCTCTCTCCCTCTCTCGTTCCCTGTAATACAGAGAGCCTCTGAGCGCCTGTGAAGGCTCGTTGCCCATATTTAGCAGCAGCAGAGGAGGGGTGCAGCACAGGGCTGTGTGTTTGTTTGTTTGCACACACGGTTGTGGGGACATCTGACAGCGTGACTGGGACACACACACACACACACACACACACACACACTGACTGACTGACTGACTGTGGCTTCAGTGGTTTGGAAAGAGGCAAAGGGCCTGTGATTCCCAGCAAGCGCACTGAGCAGTCTGGTTGGTCAGTTGAGCTCTGCTGTGATTCCCAGCAAGCGCACTGAGCAGTCTGGTTGGTCAGTTGAGCTCTGCTGCGCTTTGCGTCTCTATCTGGTTGGTCAGTTGAGCTCTGCTGGGCTCTGCGTCTCCATCTGGTTGGTCAGTTGAGCTCTGCTGGGCTCTGCGTCTCCATCTGGTTGGTCAGTTGAGCTCTGCTGGGCTTTGCGTCTCCATCTGGTTGGTCAGTTGAGCTCTGCTGGGCTCTGCGTCTCCATCTGGTTGGTCAGTTGAGCTCTGCTAGGCTTTGCGTCTCCATCTGGTCGTGCGGCTCCACTCCACAGCCGTGCTCTCCGCTCAGAGGTGCGCTAAACAAGGTCAGCCCTGCCCTGTCCTGGACTCCCTGTACTGTACAGATACGCCGCATCTGACTCTGCACATCACACTGACCCCAATTACAGCCACTGCCTGTGCGGCTGGTGGGGTGAGGGGAGTTCCTCATATCACACACACACACACACACACACACACACACACACACACACACACACACACACACACACTCACATACACACACACACACACACACACTCACATACACACACACACACACACACACACACACACACACACACAACTAGGGTGGGATGAGGCAGCTGTGTAAAGGCTGTTATTAGTATGAAGTCTCTGGCAAAAACATCATCAGGGCTGCATTCCAGAGAGACATCTAGACATACTTCATGTAAATAGGTGGGTGAGCCAAAGGCTTCCAAAAAAGTCCTCAGCCATTTCTTTAAACATGCGCCTGCTGGTAAGCTATCCTCCTCAGCCATTTCTTTAAACATGCGCCTGCTGGTATGAATTCTACTGGCTCTGAAACACTGGCATTCCAAAACTGCTTGTTCTCCCACTTCCTTGACACAAATAAATGAGCTCAAATCTGCTCTGCTCCTTCATCTCTTTTAGTTCATGTCCAATCAGAGCAGATACTGTGTGTAGCCCTATAATGTCCAATTGTAGCTGCACCAGAAACTCTATTTTCGACCTCCCTCCTCACACTGTTACTAAAGGGATTTCTCCATCTGTCCTCAATTCACTCACAAATTCTCTTTCTGTTTTTATCTGACAAAAAATACCTACAGGAAGTCTCTGGCTCTCCTGCATCAGTGGAGAGTGATAACAGTGAGGTCCAGAGGTAGTCTGATAACAAGGCTGTGCTCTCGGCCACAGAGGTGCGTGCGGAATCCATCCCGTCAGACTGTCCCAGCATGAGCAGTCTGGTTGGTCAGTTGAGCTCTGCTGGGCTTTGCGTCTCCATCTGGTTGGTCAGTTGAGCTCTGCTGGGCTTTGCGTCTCCATCTGGTTGTGAATTCTACTGGCTCTGAAACCTGGCATTCAAAACTGCTTGGTCTCCGTCTCCATCTGGTTGGTCAGTTGAGCTCTGCTGGGCTCTGCGTCTCCATCTGGTTGGTCATCTCTGCTGGAGCTGCGTCTCCATCAGTTGGCAGTTAGCTCTGTAGCCCTATAATCTCCATCTGGTTGGTCAGTTGAGCTCTGCTTAGGCTGGCGTCTCCATCTGGTAGGTCCTCCACTCCCACAGTTTTCCGCTCAGGTGCGTAAGCAAGGTCCCAGCCCCTGCCCTGTCCTGGACTCCTGGCACTGTTCAGATCCATACTCTGCACATCTTTCTGCCTGTTTTTAGTTCCTCATATCACACACACACACACACATACTCATATCACACACACACACACACACACACACACACACACAACTCAGAAGTCCCAGCAGCTGAAACCTGAGCCTCCGACTTTCATTTTAGTGGCATGTGTGTTTCTCTCTCAGGCATTTCCAGTCTCAACCGGCCTATCTCCTGGTAGTGTGTATTCTGTCATGTGGGACTGTAGGGTAGGCTCTCCTCCTCTCTATAGGCTGTGTCTGGAACAATGTCTATGGAACACGGCTATCTGACAGCTGCAGACTGACTGACTGGCCATATCTCTGATGCTCTGCATGGCCTCTTCTTGAGAGATACAGGCTCCTGTCGGCCGTTCTCTGTCTCCAGTGTTTTGACTGCATGTGCCTAGCAGCAGGGGATCACTGATAGCAAGATTTAACATAAACACACTCTCTCTCTCTCTGTCTCTCACACACACACACACACACACACACACGATGCCCTCTCTGTGTGTCCTCATCCCGCATTCCTGGGGATTACCCTTGCTGGACATTCCAGGATTTGCAGCATTTTTTTCTCTGGATTTGCAGGATTTACCTAGCAGGCTCTCTAATTCCTAATTCTATCAGCAGCAGCAGTGATCAGCCCTTTCCTCTCTCTCTTTTACGCTTTGATTGGACAGATATCAATAAACACCCAACTGGTGCAGTAGGGACTGTTATAGCCTGGCTCAAAAGGCCATAACCAAACAAAGGAGGACAAACCAGAAAAGGACCAACTTTTAACGTATTTATTAAATAACTTAAGTGATACGTTATGTTCATCAGTAATGAGTGTTAGTATGTTCGCAAGGGTGCATGTAGCAAAAAGGATGTTGAGATGGAAGTGCGTGAATGCGTGGATGCAAAACAAAGAATAGGGCGGCAGCTCTCCAAAACGCCAAAGGCCCAACGCCCAGCCCCCTCCAGGGGTGCACGTGTACCCCCCAGCCCCCTCCAGGGGTGCACCGTGTACCCTTTATACACCTGATGGTTAGTAGCGAATGGGAATGCCTTAGCCACGCCCACACCAGCAATTACCTGCAAAGGAGACAGAGAGAGAAGAGAGTGCACAAGCAGGAAGAACGGCCTGCAGCCTGCAGCCGTCACAGGACCGACCACCCTCCTCCCCCTGCCCACGCCAGCCATCAGGAGTGGCCCCTGGGGAGTGGACACTGCGCTGGCCGTAGGTTTGGTCTACGGTATAATGGACATGGCTGTGAGATGTGCTGTGTCCTGGCTTGTGCTGTGTTGGGGTGCTGATGTGTGGGGGGCAGTTGGAGGACTGGACTCTCTGTGCTACGCTAACGCTACTCTGGCTCTGTTCAGCTCTGGGCTTGTGAACTCGCTACAGGAATTTTACACTTCATGACTTCCCTGACTTAGCAGAGTTTTGTGTGTGTGTGGGGGGGTGTTTCTTTTTCATCTCTCTCCTGCTGTCCCTCTCTCTCTCTCTCTCTCTCTCTCTCTCTGCTGGTGGAATGTAAGAGAAGGCATGAGCTCTTTGACATCCCTTGTGCTGTTCCTCTGTGTGTGAGTTAATATTGACTCCCACCTGTGTGTGTGTGTGTGGGTTAATATTGACTCCCACCTGTGGGCTTGTGTGTGTGTGGGTGTGCTCTCTCTGAGGACAGCAGCTTTTAACCTTCAGCCCTCTGCACATAGAGGAGAAGAGCTGTGTGTGTGTCTGTGTGTGTGTGTGTGTGTGTCTGGAACCAGTGTGCTGTTTGTGATTACTTCCAACTTCCAACAGATAGGTGTGTGGTCTTTTGTGTTTTTATGTGGGTGGGTGAACTGTGTCATTCGTTACCATGGTGATGTTTAGTGAAAGGGGTTGGCAAGGTTATGTAAATATGTAAACATTCAGCCATTTTGTGTGTGTGTGTGTGTGTGTGTGTGTGTGTGACTTTCAGATGCACTTCAGCTTAGTCAGAAAAAGTGGGAAGTAAGTACCTGTGAGATTCTCGTGTGAGTTGACTGAGCGCGCTCACATGCCCTGTGCAGGTGTGAGCTGACTGAGCGCGCTCACATTCCCTGTGCAGGTTTGAGTTGACTGAGTGCGCTCACATGCCCTGTGCAGGTGTGAGTTGACTGAGCACGCTCACATTCCCTGTGCAGGTGTGAGCTGACTGAGCGCGCTCACATGCCCTGTGCAGGTGTGAGCTGACTGAGCGCGCTCACATGCCCTGTGCAGGTGTGAGCTGACTGAGCGCTCACATTCCCTGTGCAGGTTTGAGCTGACTAAGCGCGCTCACATTCCCTGTGCAGGTTTGAGCAGACTGAGCGCGCTCACATTCCCACTGCAGTTTGTGCCCTGTGACATCATCTAGAAATCTCTTGGTGATTTAGTAATTGCTCGCTGAACGATGGATGGTACAGGAACAGAAGCAAGCTGCTTTAGTGTGTGTGTGTGTGTGTCTGTGTGTGTCTGTGTGTGTGTGTGTGTGTGTGTGTGTGTGTGTGTTTGTGTGTGTGTGTGGTCGTGGTCAAACTTGTCTGTCTTGTTTTAGGAGTGTGTTTGCTGTCTCTTGATCCCAGATGGAGAGTCACTCTTGTGCAGCTGAATGAGATTACTGAATTGAGGTTGATAATCTCACTGGAGAACAAGCATCAGGATTAGATCACCACTGGTGTGCTGCCTGTGACGCAGCTTGTTTGGTGAGTGATGACACAGGTGAAGTATTGCTCAATGTTTTGGTATCCGTGTGGTGCAGTGTGTGCCTTTACGCAGATAGAGGCCTGGCCCTTGGACTGCGTTACTTTGGCTGCACTGTTCCAAAGCAGCTTAAGGACCAAAGCCCACAGCCTCACAGGAGCACAACGAAACGTGACCCTTCCAGAAGACTCTGGAGACCTGACACACACACACACACACACACACACACTCCCTCCCTCTCTCTCTCTCTCTCTCTCTTTTCTGCATTCTCCAGTGGCTGTTGTCTCCGGTCTCATCAGTAGGCCTGTAAGGGAGGAGCTAGTGCCGTGTTCTGTGGTACTCTACTAGGTCAGTGAGCTCAGGAGGTGAGGAGAGGTGAGGTGAAGAGAGGAGAGGTGAGGTGGAGGTGAGGAGAGGTGTGCACTGGACAGTGGTATTGTAGAACTTTGAGATTCATAATATAATAAACTGCACAGTAGTATTGTAAACTTTGAGATTCATAATATAATACACTGGACTGGGGTTCTTGGAGATAGACACAGTTTTAACCATGTCCCATTGTCAACCTAACAACAGTATACAAATAGTTCAAACTAAATCTTTAGTTTGTGTCTGTGTGTGCACTAGGCAGGATGTGATCAGCATCATCTTACATCTGCATCTGTATCAAACCTCCACCTCACCTCCACCTCTTCTCACCTCCACCTCTTCTCACCTCCACTGCTCCTAATTTGTGACCTGCTGAGAGGCTTGCGATCACCTCATGTCCACGGAGGCTCTCCCACATGTTGACACCGGATGGGGAGATTACGATTTGTGGGCAGTCGTGGCCCACTGGTTAGCACTCTGGACTTGTAACCGGAGGGTTGCCGGTTCGAGCTCCGACCAGTGGGCCGCGGCTGAAGTGCCCTTGAGCAAGGCACCTAACCCATCACTGCTCCCCGAGCGCCGCTGTTGATGCAGGCAGCTCACTGCGCCAGGATTAGTGTGTGCTTCACCTCACTGTGTGTTCACTGTGTGCTGTTTGTGTTTCACTAATTCACCGATTGGGTTAAATGCAGAGACCAAATTTTCCTCGCGGGATCAAAAAAGTATATATACTTATACTTTTACTTACGAAGTTGGAGGATGTTGTAATGCTGATGAGTCAGGCCTCTGGAGGAGCTGAGTGGTTGTGTAAGGTGGGACTTAGCATGTCACTGCCCAGACGGCATCCCACTGCCACCGCCGCCTCGCTTTGGGAAGCAGCCGTGAGATTATCCCCGTTATCCTCCAAACGCAAATGAAAAAGAAAATTGGGAAAACAAAGTAATCAGTGAACAGGAAGAAACAGTCGTGCACGCACGCATGCACAAACGTACATAGACACACACCCATACACACACACACACACACACACACACAAACATAAACACACACAAAAGAATGGTACATAGAAGGCTCCTGGGAGCAAGATTAGCAACCAGATTAACAGCACAGAATTACGCAAATCCACCTCATACACAGACATGTGAACTTACATATTCGAATATAATGACTCTCTTTTGCACACACACACACACACACACACATACATACATACACACACACACACACACACACACACACACACAGACACAATGCTGCATGCATGCTGCAGCTGAGTTTCCAACTGGGAGCAGGTGCTTACCTCAGGCTCATTAAAAGCAGTGCAGGAAGCTAACAGCTGCACACACAGTTTAGAGTCACACGTGTGTAACTCGTGTGGCGTGTGTGTGTGTGTGCGCGTGCATGTGTTTATGATGTCTTGCACATGTGTGTGTTAAGGAAGCATATGCCATCAGCTAAAAATATTTCAGTTCCAGTGGAGAATGTTGTTTCCCTCCCCACACACCCATAGCTTCAAAAGTAGAACAATGTGGAGCATTGTGCATTCTCACTGTGAGGAGTTACCCCCTGTGTTCAGGAATGACCCCCTGTGTTCAGGAATGACCCCCTGTGTTCAGGAATGACCCCCTGTGTTCAGGAATGACCCCCTGTGTTCAGGAATTACCCCCTGTGTTCAGGAATGACCCCCTGTGTTCAGGAATGACCCCCTGTGTTCAGGAGTTACCCCCTGTGTTCAGGCGTCCGCTCAAAAGCACTGCTCGCTTTCTCCATCTGTGTGTGTGTGTGTGTGTGTGGGACATGCATGTGTGTACTGTTTGTGTGTATATGAATACATGTGTTGCGGCTGTTAAGGGGAGTGTGTAAGAGGTGTTACTAAAAGTTTGTGTGTGTGTGTCTGCTTCAGCCTTCTTGTCTCTTGTCTCTCTCGGTGTCTCCTCCACATGCAGCAGAAGTGAATGAGCGCTGGCACTCTGGCTCACAGGAGAGCATCCCTGAGGAGACACAGACATGCTCCACGTCAGGGCAGTGGCGCTGAATGTTTGAGGAGGGGAGAGGGAGATATCTCTATTAAGCAGATGCGTCAGACATAGAAAATATTTCACGAAAGGTACAAAGGCAGCTTTCATGTACCACAGTTTGTGTGTGTGTGTGTGTGCGTGCGCACATATCCTGGTGCCTGTGGCTATCTTTCTCTGAGCCTTAACCATCCTGCTGCTTTCCTGCAAGCCCTTAGGGTGTCCACTTCATCCCCCCTCCCATTCACGCCTCTCCTCAACACACACCACCAAAACCACCATGTAAATCCCAGTCTACTGATGATTCTCTCTCTCTCTCTCTCTCTCTCTCTCTCTCTCTCTCTCTCTCTTTCTTTTTCTCTCCTTCCATCCCTTAATACACTCTCAGTAGCTCTGGGCTGTTCATACTCATTTGAAAATGTCTCTGCCTGTGTGTTTGAGACAGTAGATTCTTCTTCATTTGTTAATCATTATTGCAATAGCATTTTCTTAGCTAGGGTAACAACATAACAAAAATCAGATCCAACAAACCAGAAAGAAGTGGCTAGTATATTATGCGTTGAGTAGTGTTCTTGCTAGCAGCAGTTTCATCAACCCTTTCACAGCAGTGGCTTTGATAGCAGGTCATCTGAAAGGTGTAAATTCTAACCCACTAATTAACATTGGAAGCTGTTAGCCGTAGGCTACTGTAGCTGGATGCAAGTGGGGAGGAAAGCTTGTTTCTCCCTCTCTCAAAATTAGATTGGGGCACAAATCTCCCTCATTACCGTATCTTCCCGCAGCGCAAGAGGGCGGCCATAATTTATCCCCAGATTAGCGCGGAGTCTTCCATTCCCTAATCTGCTGGTAAGGAGGCAGACAGAGACAGTGTTTGGGGTGGGCAGGGGGTGCCAGGCTTAGCCATGCTCACTATGTGGGTTATGAGCCTAAAGACTTTCTTAACCCACCTTCATAACCAGCTGCCCATTTTTTCCAGCCACCTTCTGTGAGAATTTAAGCAGTGTTAGATTAGCATTAGCAACCTAGCCTTTATTCACTTTAATGGCTAATTGACTTAGATGAGCATTCCTCTTTATAGATTGTATGAATGTTGTTTATGTGTAAAGAATTTCATTGGCAGTAGCTCTCAATAACAGAGTAAGTGCTCTAACACTATAGCACCACTGACGGCCCAACACTCATTTCCCATGGTGCTCTTCTTCTCCACCCTGTCTGTCCCTCTTATCTACGTGCCTGACTTCACTTGACTCTCAGATGCCATTCTACTCTATTGATCTTATTATTACACTATTGTCTATGCACACTGTACCTTGATTTATTTTTTGTAAGTCACTTTGGACAAAAGCGTCGGCTAAGTGAATACATGTGACAGGTGCAGATGTATCTAGCTGACATCTGACACAGAACACTCTGCTGGCTTAAGAGTCACTATAAGTATGCAGGTGAGCACTGGGGGATTTCCAGCATCATTTCCGGTGTTCCTTAGGTGTTCCTAAAAGCGTCATGCAAGTCCCTGTGTTATCTGTTGTATACAACGTGCATGTTTGCCTAATGCAGTGCCACTTGAAATGACTTTAAATTGCTACAAAGTCATAGTGCCCACACAACAGGACCAGTTAGTTTCCCTCTTGGAGCCAGAGAGATGGGGGCACTCTGTGAGCTCAGACAGAGCCCTGCCCAGGCGTGCCCTGGCGTGCCCTGCATCACACTGCTTTGCTCTGCTCTGCTCTGTCACAGAGATTGTGACTGGCGATTAGTCAGGCCTGAGTTGCTCTTTAATTGAGTATCGATCCTGACTCATCGCAATCAGCTGGACTGAAGTTGGCTGAGGACAGGACTCGCTGAAGCACTCTGTGTGTGTGTGTGTGTGGGGGATGGCACTGTGTGTGGGGGATGGCACTGTGTGTGTGGGAGGTGACACTGTGTGTGTGTGTGTGTGGGGGGATGACACTGTGTGTGTGTGTGTGTGTGGGGGATGGCACTGTGTGTGTGTGTGTGTGGGGGGGCACTGTGTGTGTGTGTGTGAGGGGGGGGTGACACTGTGTGTGTGTGTGTGAGTGAGGGGGGATGACTGTGTGTGTGTGTGTGTGTGGGGGAGGTGACACTGTGTGTGTGTGGGTCTGAATGATTAAAACGTGTCTCGTATCTAGTGTGAAGAGTGGAGGCAGTCCATTTCCGTGTGTGAGAGTGTGTGTGTGTGTGTGTGTGTTTCTATCTGTGTCTGTGTGTCTGTGGGCCTGAAGGTCTGTGCGGTTGTGGCACCCTGCTGAGTGTGATCACATTTTGTTTTGGATTGAATGTTAACAGTGAGTGCTATTTGCATACTGGATGCAGCCCACTGTACAGTGAATTCTGCCACAGCAGAGCACAGTCTGAACAGCTGACATGTGGTTTTGACTGGCGCTCCTGCTGAAAAATGTCTGTCATTTGGGATCAGCTGGTAATGGAACAGTGTCGTGACCAAAATGTTTCGGGTCACATTTATTGTATTGTAATGCAGGTGCTTGCGCTGCCAAGTGAATGCCATTTAATCCATCAATAGTCCAGCGCCACACACTGTGTCCCATGCCATCCTGTGTCCCATGCCATCCTGTGTCCCATGCCATCCTGTGTCCCATGCCACACACTGTGTCCCATGCCATCCTGTGTCCCATGCCATCCTGTGTCCCATGCCATCCTGTGTCCCATGCCACACACTGTGTCCCATGTCATCCTGTGATGGCAGAAGGCAGAGCAAGGGACCCACAGGTCTTAGGAGAATATGAGTAATGGATGAGCATTTGGCCAGGCTTAAGCCCCGTGACCACACTAAGCCAGTGGTCAGCTGCCATAATAGCCAGATGGGGAAATCATCTTTTCCTCTTTTCAGATATCCATCAGACTACCAGGAAAAATACACATAATCCATATCTTCTGTGAGTGGCCTATACAATGCATGTTAGAATGGCTTGCTGTATGACCTACAGTATATAGCATTGAGAGGGCAACTGTAATGTAGAACTACTGTGCAGTGGCAACAGCAGCCTCCTCCACATGTGTGGTATCTAGACACTGTGCAGTGGCAACAGCAGCCTCCTCCACATGTGTAGCTAGAGAAAGAAAGTGTGTGTGTGTGTGTGAGTGAGTGGCCTTGTATGCGTGTGTGTCTTGTACGTGTGTGTGTCATTGTGATGCTGGTATGGATTGTGTATGGTTTGAATGTGTGTTCTTGTGCGGATGTGTGTGGGTGAGTCCAGTGTGTTGATGCGGCTGTGTGCGGGACAGAGGTGTGTGTGTGTGTGTGTGTGTGTGTGTGTGTGTGTATGTGTGTGTGCGTTGATGTGCCTGTGTGTGTGAGAGAGTGGTGGTTGGGTGGGTGTGTGTGTGTGTGTGTGTTGATGTGGCTGTGTGCGGGAGAGAGTGGTGGTTGGGGGGTGTGTGTGTGTGTGTTGATGTGGCTGTGTGCGGGAGAGTGGTGGGTGTGTGTGTGTGTGTGTGCATGTGTGTGTGTTGACATGCCTGTGTGTGTTGATGTGGCTGTGTGCGGGAGAGTGCTGGGTGTGTGGGTGGGTGTCGGGGTAATTGCTGTAGCTGTCAGTAGAGGCATGGCAGCTGGGCTGGACTCTCAGCAGGTTGGGCTGGAGTGGAACACTTGGAAAACACTAAACATCCTGTGGGTATTATGCTAATGTTTCTGATTTGGCTGATTTTAATTAGGCTTTTTAATAACTCTGTTTTTTATGAGATTAATCAGAGATATTTTGGGGTACAAAACATCTAGATTTGTGTCGTGTGTGTGTGTGTGGGTGTGTGTGTGTGTGTGTGTGTGTGGGCGGGCACACACACAAGTGTATTTAAATCCATTTTAAAGAATCATTTTGGATAAACTGAAAAATCAGACGCAATCAGAAAGCGTTGAATAACATCTCCTCCTTAACCAATGTGATTCTTCAATGGACAGGGCTACTACTTCTGCTCCCAAACATGTCAATGTTTATCTGTGTCACCAGCAAGAAATGCCAACCGAGTGTTACATAGCGCACACACACACAGCATCAATAATTCCTGAGGAGTGTGCATAAATTACAAGAGCCGCTGCCCCGGGCATCTAGGATGGAGCCAGGCCTGCTTCAAAGATGCTTTGTTAAGTTAAAAGCAATACATGCATATGTGTATGTGTGTGTGTGCAATACATGCATATGTGTGTGTGTATTCATAGAATGACAGAGATAGATATCAGTAGATAGATTTGATTATTCTAAAATAAATAGATGAGTTTATTCTATTGTCAGATGAACTGTATCAGAACATATTAAATATGTTTAGAAGTCTAGTGAAGGATATGGATGCTCAGTGAACTATGTGCATGAGAGTGCTATGTGTCTGTATAGTGTAGAGAAGCTGTGTGCAGACAGAAAGACACAGACAGAAAGCAGAGTCTACAGACCAAAGCAACTGACATTTCTCTAAAAGGCGGGAAACAGTCCTGTCTAGCAGTGGGTGTTGCTGCCAGTTATCCTATTCATTAGCTTCTCTTCTTGAATTGCAATGGAAGACACAGCCAAAGTCAAGACATGTGTGCACAGAGATGTGTGTGCGTGCCTGCGTGCGTGAGTGTGCGTGTGTTTGTGTGTGTGCGCGCATGTGTGTGCGTGTGTGTGCATAAAGTTGACTCTTGGCTGTCCATCTCTCTCCTCAGGCCACCAGCATGGGCGGCACGAAGAGTAAGCCCAAAGACCACGGGCAGCGGCAGGACGAGGCGGGTGGCTCCGGCGGGGGCAGCGGGGGCGCTGCCCACCTCAGCCCCTCCCAGCAGCCCCTCACACCGCACCGCAGCCCCGCGGTGGACGGCCAGCGCCACGCGTCCCAGCAGATGACCAGCCACCCCGAGCTGGCGCTCTTTGGCGGGGTGGACTCCACCACCAACAGCATCGTGTCCCCTCATCGTAGCACCCTGCTAGGTGAGGATGACCGCCACCGCACGGCAGAATCTGCTGCGTATCTAGCAGCACGCGAGCGCAGGCCGCTAGTGCTGTATTTCATTGCACGTCCTGACTTCCATCTGCAACAGGGTTGTGCACAATACGAATAGCAATTCTGCTTCCTGTTTGCTACCTCAATTGAAATGCAAGTGAAATTCAAGAATTGAATTGGAATTTAAGAGCCAGTTTCAATTCAATTCTGGAATTTTGCACAAGCCTGATCTGCAAAGGCGAATTTGAGGTTCCTAATAAAAAGGTCACCCCTAACCCCTCCCTCGCCAAATGAAATGGAATCAATCAATTGTGTGCGTTGTGCACAAGCAAGCCTTTGATCAGTGGCAGACTCAATGTATTGTACTCATATACTACTCATATACTGTACGTCGTGTTTTTGCTGTGTTGTACCATACTGTCGCCCACCAGGTCTTTATTAGGCCAAACATTCCTATTAAACTAACAGGAGAGCCAGAAAAGCTTCACCTTATCAAAACTATAATATTGCTTTGCACAGGATTTCCACTCATTAACCGGATTATACATTTTCATTTGTATTCAGTGCATTAAGAGATTAGGCTGTTAGTATTTATTTGTTTTGTTTGCTGAACCCAATGTCCATCAGATAGAGAATTATAATAAGGTCAGCCTGGCACTCAGGCATATTGGACCAGTCGGCTCTCGCGTGTCATGCCTCTAGACAAGGTGACCACTGTGAGCA
>NC_063192.1:32830000-32832500 GCF_017589495.1 Alosa alosa | reverse complement strand
TGAAACATTTCTAGGACCAGTACCAGTCAGAACTGCCCCCACATTGACCATTTCCTGACTGGACCAGCTACAGTGGAAACAGTGGCAAGGCAAGGCAAGGCAAGGCCCACACAGCTTGTGGCCTGTATGAACAGGCGACGCTGTCAAAGCAAACAGGAACTATTTGAGCTTAGGTCTGTTTCAGCTGTGTGACTCAGAGTCATGTAGGCCGTAGCTCAGACCCATGTAGTCTAGACATGCCCAGAGCCCCAAACCAAGCTGAACTGTTGAAAGGTCAGTTAGGGCTATACAGAGGAGGCCAACCCAAGTCACCCAGATTGCATTTAACCCTTCTGTGTATATGTGTAAGTGATTGACAGCTGATTTTTCTCATGTGATGTCCACAGGGAAGGTGATTGGTGGCTGGCGCGCTCGCTGGCAACAGGAGAAAGCGGCTACATCCCCAGCAACTACGTGGCTCCATCAGACTCCATCCAGGCAGAAGAGTAATTACCCTCTCCTCATCTACCCTCTCCCCATCTATTACCCTCTCCTCATCTACCCTCTCCTCATCTATTACCCTCTCCTCATCTACCCTCTCCTCATCTATTACCCTCTCCTCATCTACCCTCTCCCCATCTACCCTCTCCTCATCTACCCTCTCCTCATCTATTACCCTCTCCTCATCTACCCTCTCCTCATCTATTACCCTCTCCCCATCTACCCTCTCCTCATCTACCCTCTCCTCATCTACCCTCTCCTCATCTACCCTCTCCCCATCTATTACCCTCTCCACATCTATTACCCTCTCCCCATCTACCCTCTCCTCATCTACCCTCTCCTCATCTACCCCTCTCCTCATCTATTACCCTCTCCCCATCTACCCTCTCCTCATCTATTACCCTCTCCTCATCTATTACCCTCTCCCCATCTACCCTCTCCTCATCTACCCTCTCCTCATCTATTACCCTCGCCCCATCTACCCTCTCCTCATCTATTACCCTCTCCTCATCTACCCTCTCCCCATCTATTACCCTCTCCACATCTATTACCCTCTCCCCATCTACCCTCTCCTCATCTACCCTCTCCTCATCTACCCTCTCCTCATCTACCCTCTCCTCATCTATTACCCTCTCCCCATCTACCCTCTCCTCATCTATTACCCTCTCCTCATCTATTACCCTCTCCTCATCTACCCTCTCCTCATCTACCCTCTCCTCATCTACCCTCTCCTCATCTATTACCCTCTCCCCATCTACCCTCTCCCCATCTACCCTCTCCCCATCTACCCTCTCCTCATCTATTACCCTCTCCCCATCTACCCTCTGTGTCTGTCTATTGTGCTCTGCTCTCTCTCTCTCTCTCTCTCCCCATCTACTCTCTATTCTCTGTGTCTGTCTATTGTATCTCTCTCTCTCTCTCTCTCTCTCTCTCTCTCTCTCTCTCTCTCTCTCTCTCTCTCTCTCACTCTCTCTCTATTATGCAGGTCTTTCAAATCTGTTTTTTTTTGTTCAGTTTATCACACACCCTAGACTCTGCACTGTTCTCCTCTGTGTGTGTCTTCTCTCTTGTCTCTCCTGTTCTAGTAGTCGTACTGTACTCTTATCTGGTGTTAGTATTGGAAGCGCATTATTCTCTCATTCTTCAACAAAAATGTGTTTGTCCCCATAAAAGAACTGCCAAAGATTTCACTAGCAGGCCTATAATTACAGTATGTTTTTTAGTTAGACATTCTTGGGGAAAAAAAATATTTTCCCAGAAATCCTCATGGAAACTTTTGGTGTCAGGAAGTCAGAAAACCTTTGTAAAACAGTAACTATGCATTAAATACAGTGTAACATACTAATTATGATTGTATAACAACACATTGATGGTGTACATTTACATAAGCCTGAGCTTGCATAACCCAACCCTCTACTTTTAAAATAGTCCCATGTATCAGTCTGCTGTTGCTCACCATTACATAATATATTAAAACTAAATACTTAATTATGCAGTCATCCTGTAACAAGTGCTAAGTGGCATTAAAATGTGACCAAATGACAAACTGTTTGTTACTAAGAGGCTCTTTTATGGGAAGACGCCAAACAGTCATTTGTTTCAGTGTACTTATATGAGTGTGTTAAATGTGTTTTAGTGTACTTATATGAGTGTGTTAAATGTGTATGCATGTAATCCAGATTATTGTCTGATCAGGAGGTGTATGAGTATGATACACGTCTATATGTGTATGCTGTAAATTTGTGTACGATCTATGTGTGTGTGTGTGTGTGTGTGTGTGTGTGTGTGTGTGTGTGTGTGTGTGTGTGTGTGTGTGTGTGATACAGATGTGGGTGTGATACAGATGTGTGTATGATACAGATGTGTGTGTGATACAGATGATACAGATGTGTGTATGATACAGATGTGTGTGTGATACAGATGATACAGATGTGTGTATGATACAGATGTGTGTGTGATACAGATGTGTGTGTGATACAGATGATACAGATGTGTGTGTGCCACTGCTCCTGCATGGCTC
>NC_063192.1:32732500-32825000 GCF_017589495.1 Alosa alosa | reverse complement strand
TGTATGATGTGCTGAACGAATGATGAAGTGGTGATGCGGACTGCAGTGGAAGCACAAACACCTCACATCTCTCCATCTCTATAAACACCTCACATCTCTCCATCTCTATAAACACCTCACATTCCTCCATCTCTATAAACACCTCACATCTCTCCCTCTCTATAAATACCTCACATCTCTCCATCTCTATAAACACCTCCCATCTCTCCATCTCACATTCCTCCATCTCTATAAACACCTCACATCTCTCCATCTCACATCTCTCCATCTCTATAAACACCTCACATCTCTCCATCTCACATCTCTCCATCTCTATAAACACCTCACATTTCTCCGTCACTATGGAGCTGTATGCACTCATCTCTGTTGTCTGTCCTGCAGGGGCCAAGTTCCCCATCAAGTGGACAGCTCCCGAGGCTGCTTTATATGGACGCTTCACCATAAAGTCAGACGTCTGGTCCTTCGGTGTGCTGTTGACCGAGCTGGCCACCAAGGGCCGGGTGCCATACCCAGGTACAGAGTCCCTCCCCCATGACCCCACTCACAAAAGCAGGAAGCAACAGTGCAACAGTGAGCACTAGCTTGGGTCAGAGCAGGACAACAGCGCTGAGTCTGGTTAAGTCAGAGGTGGGGGGCGCTGTGGCGCAACAGGCTACAGCGCCCATACCATGTAGGGGTCCAAGTGCCCACAGGTTCGAATCCGACCTGCGGTCATGTCCCGTTCCCACCCCATCTCTCTCTCTCTCCCACTCACTTCCTGTCCATCTTCACTGTCCTGTCGGAATAAAGGCTAAAAGCCCAAAAAATATACTTTAAAAAAAAGTGAAGTCAGAGGCTGCAGAGAAAGAGTGGGGGCGGGGGTTATGGGAAGTGCAAGTGTGTTGGGCTGGTAGTGGTGTTAGGAGGGCAAGTGTGTTGGGCTGGTAGTGGTGTTAGGAGGGCAAGTGTGTTGGGCTGGTAGTGGTGTTACGAGGGGAAGTGTGTTGGGCTGGTAGTGGTGTTAGGAGGGGCTGGTAGTGGTGTTAGGAGGGCAAGTGTGTTGGGCTGGTAGTGGTGTTAGGAGGGGCTGGTAGTGGTGTTAGGAGGGCAAGTGTGTTGGGCTGGTAGTGGTGTTAGGAGGGGAAGTGTGTTGGGCTGGTAGTGGTGTTAGGAGGGGAAGTGTGTTGGGCTGGTAGTGGTGTTAGGAGTGCAAGTGTGTTGGGCTGGTAGTGGTGTTAGGAGTGCAAGTGTGTTGGGCTGGGAGTGGTGTTAGGAGTGCAAGTGTGTTGGGCTGGTAGTGGTGTTAGGAGTGCAAGTGTGTTGGGCTGGGAGTGGTGTTAGGAGTGCAAGTGTGTTGGGCTGGGAGTGGTGTTAGGAGGGGAAATGTGTTGGGCTGGGAGTGGTGTTAGGAGAGGAGGCATCAGAGAGGAACGCCCATAGCAACCGCTAGCACATTCCACCATCAGGGAACTACAGACCAGAATAGTTTGGATTCCTGTGACTGTGCCGATGGCAGTGGCAGGCACGTTGTGGAGCGTAGGGGTCAGATGGTCGCATGTGTCTTTATGAGAGCATTCAAGTGAATAGGTACAGAACCAGAGAACGCTCTGTAGGCCAGCAGTAGTGATCTGAATGTGATGTGGAAGGCTACAGGTAGTATAATAGGTACAGTAGGATTAGCTTTGGGCTTAACTGGATTTGTGTCTGTCTGTCTGTCTGTAACTGGACTCTTGCGCCCATCTCAGGCATGGTGAACCGTGAGGTGCTGGACCAGGTGGAGCGAGGCTACCGCATGCCGTGTCCGGCCGAGTGCCCCGAGTCTCTGCACGACCTCATGCTGCAGTGCTGGCGCAAGGAGCCCGAGGAGCGGCCCACCTTCGAGTACCTGCAGGGCTTCCTGGAGGACTACTTCACCTCCACAGAGTCGCAGTACCAGCCAGGAGAGAACCTCTAGAGCACCCGGGTCTCCGTGTCCACGCGTGGCTGTGTGGGTGGCGTTCCGTGGTTCTCCAACCTCAACACCTGGAGAGCATGGAGCTGATCTGATAGTTATGGTCTTTCAGTTAGTCATCCCTACTGTATGGGAGCTGTTGTATTCTTCACAGGAGCGGTGGTGGTGGTTGGGTGGGGTTGGGCAAGCTGGGGTGGTGTGGGGTGGGGTGGGGTGGTTGGGGTTATGTTGGTCGGGCTGCAGGTCATGTGTGATTGATCAGAGCTCTGGCTCTTTTGTTCAGCCGCGCTCTGCTTTCTTAAGCCCCCTCCCAGCTCACACCCCCTCTGGCAGATGCTCCAGATCTGTCAGTCAGCCTCTACAGGCCCCCATTCTACGTTGTGCACCCCATACTCCACTCCCTACACAAAGACTGCTGACACGCATGCAGACAGGGTTCAACGGGTTTATTCCACAGTCCTCATTAGCTCGACTGTCTTTCTCATGTACACACACAAATGTAGACGTGTACACACACACACACACACACACACACACACACACACACACACACACACACAGGCACACCACATGAAAAAGACAGCCTAGCCTGTACAGTACATTTGTAAATGTTGTGTCTAAGTGTGTCTGTATGAGTGTATGTGTATGGGTGTGTATGGGAGCATGTATATAGGGAAATGTCTTCCAATTCTGACCCCAGTGATCTCAGAAAGAATTATGCCTTTAAAGTGCGTCTGTGTCTGTGTGTGTGTCTGTGTGTGTGTGTGTGTGTGTGTGTGTGTGTGTTAGAGACAGACAGAGAGAGGGCACATGTATCTCTATGCCTGCTCTTTTGTGTCTGATGGATCGAGTGAGTGAGTGAGCGTGCTCGTCATGAGAGAGTGTGTGAGTGAGCGTGCTCGTCGTGAGAGAGTGTGTGTGTGAGCGTGCTCGTCGTGAGAGAGAGTGTGTGTGTGGCGTGCTCGTCGTGAGAGAGTGTGTGTGTGAGCGTGCTCGTCGTGAGAGAGTGTGTGTGTGAGCGTGCTCGTCGTGAGAGAGTGTGTGTGTGAGCGTGCTCGTCGTGAGAGAGTGTGTGTGTGAGCGTGCTCGTCGTGAGAGAGTGTGTGTGTGAGCGTGCTCGTCATGAGAGAGTGTGTGTGTGAGCGTGCTCGTCATGAGAGAGTGTGTGTGTGAGCGTGCTCGTCATGAGAGAGTGTGTGTGTTCCTCTTTTTTCCCTTTGTTATCCTGGACTAACTGGAGCTGGTGGTGTGTGAGAGCTTAGAGTGTGAAGGGTGCTGGAGTGGAGCTCTAGAGACGGCCACTCATCAGCCACATGTCCAGTCCTCTGCCCGCCAGCACCCAGACTCCGACACACACACCACCACACCTAGGACACGCCTGGACCAGGCTCCGACACACACACCACCACACCTAGGACACGCCTGGACCAGGCTCCGACACACACACCACCACATCTAGGACACGCCTGGACCAGGCTCCGACACACACACCACCACACCTAGGACACGCCTGGACTCTTCAGTGAGTCCGCTTCTGATTCTCTTTGTGCAAATGATAAAAAAAAAACTAACATTAAGAGAAAACGTAAATGTACTACTGATCTCCAAACGGGAACTACTACCCTGCTACATTTTTGTGCCATTGAGAACTATTTTTTGTACTGTCTGTACTTTGTACAAAGTGTATTTTTATTAATCCAATCTTTTCTTATCCTATCAGGAGGTACTTTTGACAAATCTGTCATTAAAGGCTATGCTAACTTGCATAACATGTCTTTTCCTGTAATCAAAAATGTGGTATACCCCATCCAGAGAGAACAGTGTGTGAGATGTCTTGTGGGAGTCGAAAGCATTAACACAATCAATTGGACCATGAATAATTTCAGAGGAGCCAGCATAGGAAGTCCTATCATTTAACCAAAAGAACACACAAGAGGTTGTTTAGCTACCATACAATCGCTAGTGTCTGCCCGTCTTCAATCACAGCAAGCCTGGCCATGCGTTGATGTAGTGCAAAATGAGTTCTCCAGACAGCTGCAGTCACAGGTTCTAAATGTAAGATGTGTGTGTGTTCTGCTTGAATTGCAGTTGTGTTGTGACACACACACACACACAATTTCTCTGGCATCCTCTGACAGTGTCATTCATTTAGCAGGTAGCATGTATTCTCAGCAGCATGCCTTGTAACTGGCAATCATGAAAGCTGTCAAGAGAATGAATTAAGACTTTATTGTAATGGCCTTTCTTATTCTGTTAACATCATCCAGTCATTAACAGGTCATGTGCTTCTGTTAAAGAAGAGTGGAAGAGAAGGGAAGTAACAGTGATGGAGGTGGAGGATGTGGGGTTAGCATTGATGCTAACGATGCTAATGATGTAAAAACTGTAGTTGTCCTATGGCGACATAGAGAGTGGCATGCAGGTGTAGTGATGCTGTGGGCTTCCCTATGGTACAGTAGCAGATGGATGGGATCCATGTGACCTCTCAGTTGTAAATACATTTTATCAAAATGTCTCTTTTTATTGTAAATGTTGCATCCATAATTTATTCCTATTTTTGCGGAACATTTTGATCTCCTATTTTGTTTTTCTGTTCCCGGTCTCTTATGTCACATTTGCCTTTTACAATAAACTGATATAGCCTCCTTACAGCGTCTCACAGATAGGATAAGGATCTGAGACTATGGCCAGATGTATTTGTTTTCGATCACTGGGCAGCTGAATCCTGTTGCATTCATTGGACAGAGCCATGTAAAGAGGTTTGCCTCTGAATTAGAACGTGTGATAAGAAAACAACAACAGCAAGCTACAGGAGAAAGCATGACATGTGCCCTTAGGCCAGAGTGCACCATTCCTCTGTGGATTTTCATCTGATTTTCAACTGCATGTCTCACCTCATACAACTCAAACACAGACCAACACATTTACAAACGTTACACCCATTCAGCCATTTGGAGAAACCCTTGAGATGTGTGTGTGTGTGTGTGTGTGTGTGTGTGTGTGTGTGTGTGTGTGTGTGTGTGTGTGTGTGTGTGTGTGTGTGATATTTTATGAATAATAGTTACTTTGTAATACAATTAACATTGTAATAGAGATTAGTTTATTTGACAGGGGACTTCATGGTGATGGAATACTTTTTGTGACCAAAATCCATTGTATTTTCTTCAAACTGGGATGCCAAACGTTGTTTTGCACAAACCACTTTTATGTCCATAGCCTGCTGTCCTAATGACTGCTGTAAAATGTTGAAATAGAAACTTTGATACAGTATATTTTATCAAATGAATGTCCTGACAAGTGGACTGTCCCTTTTGTATAATTTGATTGACAAATTGTAAAGAAAACTGCAATGGAATACCTTGAAAGCATCTTGATAATTATTTTGTAGAATTCTTCACCTATGCAGTTGCTGGGGGTTATTGTCCTTTTCCATTTAAAATTTAATTTAAGGCAACCTTTTGTACAGTGCTTCAAGGTCACATTTTTGTTTTTCAATCAAGTTATAATTATACTTGTAATCTATGTTCTCTTTTTAAAAGTGCAATAAATTATGTTTCTAAAGTTTGTGTAATATGTGTATAGTTTGGGTGTATAACATCAGCTCTGTGTGCTCCATGTGTGCATTATTATGATAAATTATTATTAGTTTTTCATCATGTTTTATATATCATATACATGAACTGATCACAACCAAAAGTTTACAACATTCTCCAGTTAATTCATTATTCAACGTGATGGTAATTTCGATACCAAATGAATAAATACCCAATCAGGTGATGGTAAAAAAATCAGGAACAAGGTTTTATTTACAATACACTAAGAGAGACAGCATGGCTTCGAATAAAGATCCACCAGCTGTTCTAACTAAACAAGCAAATAGTCTGGATTAAACTATCCTTCTGGGTTGACGAGATATGCTGTTGTTCTTCCCAGCCTACGAGGACTCAGATCCTGATTAATGCTAACTACAGTATACTCGTAACTACTGACGCAGAGGATGCCCACATCCAGACCAATGAAAGGTTGCAAACAAGAGCCTCTCTTCGCCATGGCCACAATACAGCAGGAACAGTATAGCAGACATGTAAAAAGGCATGTCATATGTGTACGAACACATAACAGAGAATCAGCTGACAGAATTCTTCAATCCAACCATAATTCTGAAAGTAAGAAACACGAGGATATAAACTACGTAGCCTATGATTAAAAATCATAATACATTCATTCTGATTTCACCTGAATTCACTCTCATAAGGAAGCTCGTTTTCTCCTGCTCTTTTGCCTAATGTTTCAAATGAATATAGTCTACAGTATCACAAATACGCACCTTCTTCACCACATAAAATATAAATTTTCCTTGTAATAGCAAATATTTGTTATTAATCCACCTGTTTTAAAGATCCATTGTTAAATCCATTTGGTTGTATTAACTATTTTAGAGCAGAGGCCATAGGGAATCTTTATATAGGACCAGGTTCTCAATTTCTAACACTGATTGATTTAGTAGATGGCCTTGCAGCCTGATATATTTTTTTTTTTTTTTTTTTTTGCATTTCAGTTTCATCTCTCTCCATCAAATTGTGCATATTCATATTAACTAAAGTAGGCTACCTTCTGATTAGCATGCTTAAATAGGTCATGCGTTGTACAGAACTCCTTACACCACCAGAGAGCAGCATTGTGCCATACTTTTTCAAACTTGCCTCGGAATCAATTAAATCAGAGTGGTGGTTAGTTAGACTACACTTACCTGAAATATAAGAAAACAAATCTAATCCTGATTTTCTATTGATCGTTAAAATATAAGCTTCCACTCCACTGCGCCTTTATCTATAAGCTATTAGCCAAACAATTTACGGAAAAACTGATTTCAAAAAAAGGAAAAAAGCCTAAAGTTAGCCAACAACGGAGTGTAAAGTGCTGTCTCATATTTCTAAAGAACAGTGAGTGATTAGGTTACACCCCCAAGTGCAAATAGTTCACTGTAGATAAATCGGTGCGCGCTCACAGGTGTGTTCTTAGGCTATTGTATGCGTACTCCTTTGTGTAAGAGTGGCAATTGTATTGTCTGTATCCATGGCGTATGTTTTGTGTAGCTTATGTTAAGAATTTAAGAGGCGGTGTGTGGGAGAGAACATATTTAGTGGTTACCAGAAAACACATGAAGCATTTGTCTTTTTTGTTAGCTGTAAGAATGCTGCCACACTGTGTGAGCGAGCCCATGGGCTTTGTAGCCTACAAATGCGTTGTAGGCTACGTTTTACAAACTGTTTTTTATGTTGTATAACCTACTCATTTTCAGCATTCATTATACATGTTATTAATAAGACGAAAACATATCTAAATGTAACCTTAATCATAAGATGATGTCATTGCCATAAAAAAAGCGTAGAGAGAAAATACCCCGGAAGAGGGGTTTGGTAGTAGTAGTGGTGCCACAGGTGATATTCCTATAACATAAGTCAACACAGCAAGCTGAGACAGGCAGCAGCGCGTCTTTTCTCCTTTACAACTTTTTAAGAGAGGTAAGCTTATCCTTTTTTTTAACGAATTCTAGTTATGCTTCAACTTCAAATGATAATAAATAGGCCTTATCAAAAATCAAAATAACTGTACAACTTTAAAAAAAACGATGTCGTGGTTTATCTATGAACACACAAGAACAAGAACGACTTGAGAACGAGAGAAGCCATTCAGCAAGTTACGACATGCTACGAGTTGGATACATTACCTTGTTAGTTACTTATTTTTTACAAATGTGTCGACCTGCATTTTTTTTCGAGACTGCATTGGAAAGTCTGATGAAGAGTGGATTGATTGGAGTTGGCTGGCTGGTTACATGTTCCATGCCACCAGTTGCTGTTATTTGTGTTACACACTGTAATACATCGGACAATTTCGCCTGTTAACATTAACTTACTGCATTATTCACAGTCTCAAACAGCTCAATAAGTCTATTCATCCAGCGGTGGCACTAGACATGTAGCCTAACTGCAACCTTGGACACAGAATAACAAGCATCACTGTCAGGTGAGTCAGAGCTTCCCTTCCAGAGGCAAGCATGACACCAGAAATGTCTGGCTCTCCTATGATTCGCTCTGTAAGTTGTAAATTGTACAAGTACTTGATTTGATGCAGGCTCTTCAAAATGCAGTGCGCTAATATTTCAGAAGTGCTTCTTGTACTGCATGTGGTTAAGAGTCTGTAGTTGATGCTATGTTCAGCGTCATCACAGTCATTTCCTGTAGATAATATGGTCAGGATGTTATGCTGCCATTATATTGTTGCTGCAATGTGCTCAGAAGGCTGTACCTCTTTTGCAAAATACTACCCTGAGGCAACAGTGTAACAACAGACTGATCTGGTGCAGCGACGTGGAAGGTCAGAGAAACAGATGGGATAGTCTATGTAAATGATAAGGCAACTGTTCTGTGTTCAGACACATACACTCAGTTAGTCCTACTTTCTGTTTCAACCAAGGGGTCAAATTATTCATCAAGTGTCAAGTCACATCAGATGAAATAGTTTGTCAGTGTCAGTAATGAGGTTTGATAACTTAAGTTTGTAATTGATTAGTTGACTCAAAACATACTCTCTCTTTTCTCTCTCTCTCTGTCTCTCTTTGTCTATCTGTTGTGTGTGTGCGTGTGCGTGTGCGTGTGTTTGTGTGTGTGTGTGTGTTGAGGGGTGGAAAGTGTGCCATGAGTATGATAGATTTCCTGCAAAAGCAGATCAATTGGCCCCAGATATTCGGGACGCATTTGTCATATCATGGAAAACAACTAGTGCAAATTACAGAAGTGCAGAATGAAACAAAAAATATTGTGTCATCTGTGATTCTGGTGTGAAGCCCCATCCAATCCCATGCCCCTGGCAAAGCTGGCATGTGGCCTGATGGGTAAGCCGTCACAGGGAAGAGAAGAGGAAAGATCAATCTTTTCTTTCGTAGGATGAGAGAGAGGCTAGGGTGACTGATATGGCAAGGACAGCTGCTGGCTAGAGGACACTAGTGTCCAGGCTGCTGCCTGCTCAGACAGTCGGAGGGCAGGGGGACTCTACAGCACACTGGGGCACCACCTGCAGCACCGGCCATTTACGGTCAGAGACACACTAATGAGTGTGGGCTAATTAGGCAGTGAGCCTGAGGCTATCTGAAGCTACGGAGTGGCCAAGGCTCAGTGACAACAAAAGTGTCAAAATGTCAAAGCCTCTTATAGACATGATGTAACCACCCATCCTGTGTGACAGGAACAGGCACAGATGCTGATTGCCTATCGACGCTCGCTGAAATCCACACAAAAGTGCATTCTCACGCACAAATGGCTATGCATGACTGAAAGCCAGAAGGTTATGCATGTAGCAAGGTATGTTTCATTCCTTACTAATTGCCTGCATGTGACTTTAATTGGCATACAAACCACTGGCTTAAGGGCCCTGTGGTGCCATGCTGAGGAAGACCAATAAAGTGTTGAGATCACTCAGATGCTACCGTTGGGACTTTCCCAGTCTCGTGATGTTTGTGCATCAGGTCGGCAGCTGCTAAATGAGTGGGTGGCTCCTGTGTGAGTGTGAGTGTGTGTGTGGGTGTGACTGTGTGTGTGTGTGTGTGTGTGTGTGAGTGTGAGTGTGACTTGTGCTCCACACTGTACTGACAGTTATTTTCCAGGAAGTGCAAATGAGTCTGCTGCAAAACTGTAGAGAAGGGGTTTAAGGCTAAAGTGGTCTCAGTGAGAAATGGAGCTACTGAAACTTGATTTTATCATATTCAAATAAGGAGTCTCTGCTACTGTAGCAGGCCTTCCTGTAGACTACAGATCACTTCCAAATGTCAAAAAGTCAATCTGAAAGACCTCAATGGGAAGAACTGCATCATTAAATTAGACAAACTATGCCTGGTCAGCTCCAAATGTGTTACGTTAGTGTGGTTGTATTAAAAATAAATCCACTCCTGCTTAGGTCGTTCACTGACCAAATCAGTATGAAAGGTGTTTAGGGTAAACAGAGCAGTGGCAGGGCAGGACAGGGCACATTGGGTCAGACAATGAGCCTGGAGTGGGTGTTCCATTCAGCTTAAACCACCTAGAGGGTTCTGGGAGTTGTTTTTTTTTTTGTGTGAGGGAGAATGGTGTCAGTATGTGTGGTAGTGTACATTCATGTACAGATATCTTTCAAAGGGCATGAATTTCATTTCCTATAACATAGAGAATAATTCATACAATATGCTTTCCTCTTTTCAACATCATCTCATGCTCTACTTTTATCTCTACTCAATAAAAGTAATAAATCCAAGGAATAAACGTCACAGTTTACACATCTGACCCATCGTTTTTACCCCATCAAGCACGTAATTGTCAAATAACCGAGTACCAAACATCATGCTTTACCATGCATCACATCACCATACTTTAAATAGATCTTCTAGCGTCCTTTATTTGTGACCAGGCAAAATGTTGTCTTGCCAAAATAAATATTTGATCAACATCTGCCATAGTGTTTTAATAGCCTCTCATGAACCTTTTCTCCTGCATGAGGGAAGTGGCATCAGTTTATCAGTGACACATCATCTCAGCTCAACCGACTGCTCTGCTTGTGCTAAATGCACGTTCACATCGCAATGAGCCACAGTGTTGAGTGCTGTCGTGCACACCAATACATATGCTATCATGTTTAAGTCCATTTCACTTTTTACTAAAATCCTTTGAAAACTAAAATCCTTTGAAAACTAAAATCCTTTGAAAACTAAAAAAATTTGTTTTAGAAGACTGGTGTACTTTCTACTGGTCTACGAATGTGCCACTGCCACATCTGGTGTAGCCAGTTCCATTGATTATAGTGGAAGCTACTCATTGCCGCTTACTCTCCGGGAACAGATTGCCTGCTGTAGCCTGCATTTCGTCATATTGTTTTCATGATGTACTTGTCTTGGCTAATGTTAGTCTTGGCTTTGATGTTTCCCAACTTCCCTCCTTAATGGCTGTGTGTGCCCTAACAGCCTGTGGCCGGCAGCAGCATGGCAGAGGCAGATAAAGCCAGTCCTGCGCACGCCCTGTTCGACAGCTTCATCCAGGCCGACACCTGCAAGGAAGTCCTGGGGAGCTTTTCTGAGTTGTGCCGCCACCTGGAGGTGGATCCACGCGACTACAAGCACTTTTACGGCAAACTCAAAGACAGGCTGAACTACTGGAAGGCCAAGGCATTATGGGTAAAACTGGACAAGCGGGCTGCCCATTCCGACTACATGCAAGGCCAGGCATGCTCCAAGAACAAGGTATGTCCACTCAGCGCCAAAGTGCCGAGAAGAAAATCTCATTTCCTCTTCAGTGAGTATTTGATAGGCCTCTTCAGTGAGTATTTGAGTGATCCTTATTTGATATGCCTCTTCAGTGAGTTTTTGATATGCCTCTTCAGTGAGTATTTGATATAGTGAGTATTTGATATAGTGAGTATTTGATATAGTGAGTATTTGATATAGTGAGTTTTTGATATAGTGAGTTTTTGATATGCCTCTTCAGTGAGTATTTGATATAGTGAGTATTTGAGATGCCTCTTCAGTGAGTATTTGATATTGTGAGTATTTGATATGCCTCTTCAGTGAGTATTTGATATAGTGAGTATTTGAGATGCCTCTTCAGTGAGTATTTGATATAGTGAGTATTTGATATAGTGAGTATTTGAGATGCCTCTTCAGTGAGTATTTGATATAGTGAGTATTTGATATAGTGAGTATTTGAGATGCCTCTTCAGTGAGTTTTTGATATAGTGAGTATTTGATATGCCTCTTCAGTGAGTATTTGATATAGTGAGTATTTGATATGCCTCTTCAGTGAGTATTTGATATAGTGAGTATTTGATATAGTGAGTTTTTGATATAGTGAGTTTTTGATATGCCTCTTCAGTGAGTATTTGATATAGTGAGTTTTTGAAATGCCTCTTCAGTGAGTATTTGATGCCTCCCTTTCCTTTTCCTCTGCTTCTCCTCCCTGTCCATGTCTTCCTCTTCCTCCACCTCCTCCTCCTCCTCTTCCTCCTCCCCTTCCTCCTCCCCTTCCTCCTCCTCCTCCTCTTCCTCCTCCACTTCCTCCTCCTCCTCCTCCTCCTCCACCTCCTCCCCTCCTCCTCCTCCTCCTCCTCCTCCTCCCTTCCTCCTCTTCCTCTTCCTCCTCTTCCTCCTCCACCTCCTCCTCCTCTTCCTCCACCTCCTCTTCCTCCTCCTCCTCCTCCTCCTCCTCCCCCTCCTCTTCCTCTTCCTCCTCCACTTCTTTCTCCTCCACCTCCTCCTCCTCCTCCTCTTCCTCCACCTCCTCTTCCTCCTCTTCCTCCTCCACCTCCTCCTCCCCCCCTCCACTTCCTCTTCCTCCTCCACCTCCTCCTTCCTCTTCCTCCTCCTCCTCCTCCTCCTCTTCCTCCTCCACCTCCTCCTCCTCTTCCTCCTCCCCTCTTCCTCCTCCACCTCCTCCTCCTCCACCTCCTCTTCCTCCACCTCCCTCCTCCTCCTCCTCTTCCTCCTCCTCCACCTCCTCCTCCTCCTCCTCTTCTTCCTCCTCCTCTTCCTCCTCCACCTCCTCCTCCTCCTCTTCTGGCTCCTGCAGTGCCTGGTGCTGGGAGCAGGGCCGTGTGGCTTGCGCACGGCGGTGGAGCTGGCTCTGCTGGGAGCTCAGGTGGTGGTGCTAGAGAAGAGGGAGGCCTTTTCCAGGAACAACGTGCTCCACCTCTGGCCCTTCACCATCGTCGACCTCAGAGAGCTGGCCGCCAAGAAGTTCTACGGCAAATTCGCCACCGGAGCCCTGGACCACATCAGTGAGTGTTCTACCCTTTAACCCTGGACCACATCAGTGAGTTCTACCCTTTAACCCTTTAACCACATCAGTGAGTTCTACCCTTTAACCCAGCATCTGGGCATAGTGAGAAGGGCAGAAACATGGCCATAGTCAGAAACACGGCCTTTCTATAGGTCTCCTATCTTGCATGTGGATAACATCCCAGGCTACAAAGTCAGCAGAAGCAGAGTGACTGATTCTGAGTTGATGCCTGATGTTCATCCTGACGCATAGGACTCTGTCTCTGTGTGTGTAGGCATACGGCAGCTGCAGCTGATCCTGCTGAAGGTGGCTCTGTTGCTGGGCGTGGAGGTGCACACAGGTGTGGAGTTTAGGGGTCTAAAGGAGCCGTCAGGGAACTCAGGTAGGTCTCCTGTCTGGGCCTCGGTTGCTCTCAGAGCCTGGATTAGTAGTCTGAGCGCCTGTTTTTAATTTCATGTAGGTCCTTTTAAAATGGAAACAGAACTTCAAATGTTTAAAAAGGCCATCAGGTTTGAATGGGTTATGGCGGCTTAATCTACCTCAGTGAGTGTTTTTCTAACTCAGTCACTTTTCTCTCTTTCCCTCCTCACATTTTGTCTCTCTTTTTCTCCCCCCCCCCTCTCTCTCTGTCTCTCTCTTTTCTCCTCCTTCTTTCTCTCTCTCTCTCTCTCTCTCTCTCTCTCTCTCTCTCTCCCTCCTTCCCTCTCTCTCCCTCTCTCTCTCTCTCCCTCTCCCAGGATGGAGAGCTCAGTTGTCTCCTGCAGGCCACCCCGCTGCTGATTTCCAGTTTGATGTTTTTATTTCTGCAGGAGGGGGGCGCTATGTCCCAGAGGGTGAGCTCTTTTCTCCCTTATCTCTCATCTTTCACAGAATTCCCAAAAACTCCTCACTGCTCTGCTTGTCTCTTCTCATCAGTCTTCCTCTCGTCTCATCTTCTCTCATCCACTCTCTTTCTCTCCCGTCTCTTCATACGCTCCTCTTGAGGTCCCTTGTTTTCTGTAATCTCCTGCTTCACCAACAAAAAAGTTTGTCGTTCATTTGATGTCCACGGGCTACAGTAACACGCTGAGACAGCGCCACAGCCATGGTCATGTGCAGTAGAGCCTTCTGTGGTTGCTCTTGTGATGTGACGCAGCGGTCTGTCCCGTAGGTTTCCAGAGGAAAGAGCTTCGAGGGAAGCTGGCCATCGGCATCACAGCCAACTTCATCAACCGCCACACGCGTGCCGAGGCCCAGGTGCAGGAGATCAGCGGTGTGGCTCGCATCTACAACCAGAAGTTCTTCCAGGACCTGCACTCAGAGATGGGTGGGCACACACGCAGACCAGCAGTACCATGACACACACACACACACAGACCAGCCATAGGATGTCACACACGGTATATATACAGTATCAACACACAGACACACACACACACACACACACACACACAATCACACTCACACACACAGGTAAGCCATATGATGTCACACAGCATATATATCCACACACACATGCACACACACACACACACACACACACACACACACACACACACACACACAAACCAGCCATAGGATGTCACACACGGCATATGTATCCACACACACACACACACACACACAGACCACCCATACGATGTCACACATGGCATATCCACACACACACACCGACCAGCCACACAATGTCATAAACGGCATATATATCCACACACACACACACAGACAGACAGACCAGCCATATGATGTCACACGTGGCATATATATCAACACACACACAGACCAGCCATATGTTGTCACACACGGTACATATACAGTATCAACACACAGACACACACACACACACACACACACAATCACACTCACACACACAGGTCAGCCATATGATGTCACACAGCATATATATCCACACACACATGCATACACACACACACACACACACTCACAGATACACTATAACCTCTAATGCTATTCTTATCCATGCTTCAGGTATTGATCTTGAGAACATAGTTTACTACAAAGATGATACACATTACTTTGTGATGACGGCCAAAAAGAAGAGTCTGCTAAAGAAAGGTGTCATCAAACAGGTAACGACAACATACACCATCTCTCTCTCTCTCTCTCTCTCTCTCTCTCTCTCTCTCTCTCCCTCTCTGGCTTTCATTCATTGTTTCTCTTTATCAATCTTTCCTTCTTTCAGTTAAATTCAATTCAGTAGAGCTTTATTGGCATGACAAAAATAAACATTATTTTGCTGAAGCATTTCTAATAGAGGTACCGGTAGTTAGTAGTTACAAGGACAGAACATCATGCATCATTCAACTGGTGTGTGTGTGTGTGTGTGTGTGTGTCAATGTGTGTGTGTGTTGTCAATGATATTAATGTGGAGGAGATGCATGTAGGTGTGTGTAGGTATGTGTGCATGACTGTGATTTCTATCTTTCGCTTTCTTTCACTCACATGGCTTTGGCTCATGATTTTTATGTAGGTTCAATTAGCCTTGAACATACCGGTACTTCTGGTTTTGTCAAATAATGACAAAGTATTCACATGTTCACTGAAGAATTCACATGCTCACTGTTCTGGTCTTGTCAAATAATGGCAAGAATTCACGTTATCTGTTTTTATGATCATCTTATTGATGTTTGGCTCTGAACTGTTGGAAACTAACTCCAGCAGAAGAGCCTGAAGCTATGTCAGGGCTATGCTGTTTTAGATTGACTTCTGTCAGATCCAGTCAAGAGGCTTTAGGTACACATTAGGATTTCCATAACTTCCTTTGGAAGACTGCTGGGTAATATAAATAACACAAAGTTGATTGTGCTTAAGAATATTCATACATTCTGGGCTTTGAGAACTTCTGAGGCCAGATGAGTCACCATATTTTTAACAGAACACTTGAAATGAAGTCAGAGCTACTTTATCACAGCTTTAGTCCCTCTGTGCGTTCGTTTGCATTTAATTAATTTGTGCAGTTTGTTTGAGAATGTCAACAAGATTAAAGCAGAGCTCACAGCTAAATGTGGTGTTCCTCACGTCTCTCTTGATCCTTTGTCTGTCTCTCAGGACTACAGTGATGCTGAGCAGTTGTTGGCTCCGAGCAATGTGTGTCAGGAGGCTCTGATGCGCTATGCATATGAGGCAGCTGATTTCTCCACCGGCAACCTTCTGCCCGACCTGGAGTTTGCCCGTAACCATGCCAACCGGCCAGACGTGGCCATGTTTGACTTCACGTGCATGCATCGTGCAGAGAACGCCTCACTTGTCAGGGAGAGGAAGGGCAAGAGGCTGTTGATGGCCCTGGTGGGGGATTGTTTGGTAGAGGTACTTAAACACACACACACATACACACACACACACACACACACACACAGATCAGGGGTGGCAATCAGCAGAGGTCCCATTTTTTTACATATTTGCATTATCCTTGGCGCTTTTATGAAAATGCATAATGGCACATTGGAGTGTTTTAACTTTGCTTATTGAAATGAGGTCTCTTAAATGAGGTCTTCTCTTATCTAGTGACATGAACGTGTCAGCCCTCTGCTCAGCTGTAAGTGACTTGTAAGGCCTGTATATATTATGATGCCAAATAAGGACTGCTGCAGATTGAATCTGGTGTTTCAGAGGGCATGCTCCGTGGTCAGTGTGTTGCACATGGTGTGCTAAGAATACACCTCTAAACTAGGTAGCGAGGCCATTTCAGTCTTTCATTTCAAGCCAGAACAAGGAACAAATTCATCACAAAGGGCAAATAAGTAGACCTATTATTGAGCAACAGCAGAGAAATACTACCATTAAAAAATGAAACGCTACACTTCATGATGGACTTGAGCTACAGTTTAACGGTAATAGATTGTATCGTACACACATGCAAATACATTATATCACACTCAAGTCTGTTCACACTCATAAACCCCATCATGTGATGGCATACTGTAGCTCAACACAGCCACATATCAGTATGCACTTTATTCCTCTCACCTTATTGGTCTCGCTGTTGTTTTTCTGTCCTCCCTCTCTGTGTGTGTGTGTGTGTGTGTGTGTGTGTGCGCGCACACAGCCATTCTGGCCCTTAGGAACAGGTGTAGCCCGTGGGTTTCTTGCATCATTTGACACAGCGTGGATGGTGAGGAGCTGGGGAAAGGGAGTGCCTCCCCTTCAGGTCCTTGCAGAGAGGTGAAGAAGCACCCCCTCTTTATCACACACACACACACACACACACACACAGACTCTCATACACACACTCTCTCTCTCATACACACACTCTCTCTCTCACACACACACACACACTCTCTCTCTCACACACACACACACTTGTGAAGCAATGCAAAATGCATACATCCTGTCCCTTTTGCACCCACCATGTACTGTACATCCATGCATAGTTTCATTGTAGTCACATCCATGCATAGTTTCATTGTAGTCACATTCATGCATAGTTTCACTTAGTGACAAAAAGCCCTCTGGAGATGGATGAAGGCCATGTTCTCTGTGTCTCATGTCTGTCAGAGAGAGCGTCTACAAGCGGCTGTCTCAAACCAGTCCAGAGAATACCAACAAGAACTATGCCAACTACAGCCTCAACCCCTCCACCCGCTACCCCAACATCAACACAAGCACCATCTCACCCAACCAGGTACAGAGACAACCAAACCCACACTCCTGCGTTGCCACACTCCCTCTGCGACCTGCGCTCCACTCCGTTGCTTTACGCACACACTCCTGCGTTACTGCGCACACACTCACACATGCTTCGACAAGGTGTGAATACTTTTGGAAACAAATGGCGCATAGGTACGGTCACATTGCAAACCTCATTTTTAAAATAAGATTTTTTTTTTATTCTCAGATCAGATTGTCCCATCTTGATGGTCCACAAGTGAACTGAATCAACTGATTAATGATATGTTTTGGCACAAGTCATATGTGTCACCAACAACAATGATGCTGCATCCCAAATAACTAGGTCATAGGATATTTAAAATTCCCAAGTGACCAAGTCCAAACCTTAAAGTCTCTAGGTCTGCTAGCCATAGAGTCTCACATGCAATTCCTTCAGATAGAATTCACCTGACAGCAGAAATCATCTTGCCAGCCTACTTGCAAAGTGCAATACTAGTCTTCTTGTGCAATACTTCTAATTAAGTTAATTCTTAACATAAATATGAATACTCAAAAGTGTGGAATAAGTGCGGTAAGAAGGAAAAGTCTAATGTGAGTTTAAGTAAATGGATTGAAATGCATAAGACAAAACTAGATATCATTGTGTGATGGCGAGGGAATTCCATAGCCAGTAGCACTTTTGATATCCCAGCAGGTCAGTTAGGAAGCCGGGCACACCGGCCCACTGGGCTCAAACAACACAAAGCAGACAGGCCCAAGAAGAGAAAACACAGGGCTGGATTTACACAACGTCTTCAGTCTGCATCTGGGGTTCTTGATAGAGTGTAATATTCATGAAATACGATTAGAATTGGCAGTGAGCAGGCATTCCATCAAAATAGGCCTTTTATGATTATTGTCTGGAATTATAACGCAGTTTGCATTGTATGTATTTATTTATTTATTTATTTGGGTTTTGTGCTGTGATACTGTAGATCAATACTGTTATAATGCTGTAATACTGAAACGTATTGTAATAATATTGGATTGTGAATGGGATCCTCACCCTTACTGTGCTAGCCGTGGGCCTGCCTACTATTCCCTTGTTCTTTATCTGGAGCAGGTTCACTAATGTTGCATCACTATTCCCTTTTTTCTTTATCTGGAGCAGGTTCACTAATATTGCATCACTATTCCCTTGTTCTTTATCTGGAGCAGGTTCACTAATGTTGCATCACTATTCCCTTTTTCTTTATCTGGAGCAGGTTCACTAATATTGCATCACTATTCCCTTGTTCTTTATCTGGAGCAGGTTCACTAATATTGCATCACTATTCCCTTGTTCTTTATTGGATCAGGTTCACTAATATTGCATCACTATTCCCTTGTTCTTTATCTGGAGCAGGTTCACTAATATTGCATCACTATTCAGGTTCACTAATATTGCATCACTATTCCTTGTTCTTTATCTGGAGCAGGTTGCATCACTATTCAGGCATCACTATTCCCTTGTTCTTTATCTGGAGCAGGTTCACTAATATTGCATCACTATTCAGGTTCACTAATATTGCATCACTATTCCCTTGTTCTTTATCTGGAGCAGGTTCACTAATATTGCATCACTATTCCCTTGTTCTTTATCTGGAGCAGGTTCACTAATATTGCATCACTATTCAGGTTCACTAATATTGCATCACTATTCCCTTGTTCTTTATCTGGAGCAGGTTCACTAATATTGCATCACTATTCAGGTTCACTAATGTTGCATCACTATTCCCTTGTTCTTTGTTTTTATATCAACATCCTCCTCACCTACAGGTAGAGCGAGGCCACTTCTGCTACTTGCGAAATGAATCAGCAACAGCATATTGTTTATTATAATATTAATCCATTGTCTAATACTGCCTAACAAATGTGTGTGTGTGTGTGTGTATGTGTGTGTGTGTATGTGTGTGTGTGTGTGTGTGCACGGAAATGTTAGGTACAGCATCTCTATGATCGTGAAGACCTCACAGATGACAGCCGCAAGAGAACGCTGAAGCAAACGACTCGCCTCCGCAATGGTACACACACACACACACACACACACACACACACACACACACAGAGAGAGAAGAGAAAGAGATAAAGAATGTCTGTCACCTACAGCCTGTGCATATACAGTGTGAAAACACATGCTCAGTACACTGGGTCAGCTAGGGTTCCACTCACACAGCACAAAACATGTTGTTGATGTGTGTTGGCAGAGTCGGGTAGTGCCACTTTGGTGAACTTGCTGAAATGGTGCCAGCGCAACACAAGCGGGTACAAGCGGGTGAAGGTGAAGGACATGAAGGAGTCGTGGAGGTCAGGCCTGGCCCTGTGTGCCCTCATCCACCGCTTCAGACCAGAGCTCATGTGAGTCCCCATAAACCTCCGTCTACGCAGCAACACTCACCCACTATCTGGACATCACTTTGTCTGAGACCTCATGTATGTGTGTGTGTGTGTGTGCATGTGTGTGTGTGTGTGTGTTGCTTGTGTGTTGTGTGTGTGTGTGTGTGTGTTGTGTGCGTGTGTGTGTGTGTGTGTGTGTGTGTGTGTGTGTGTTGTGTGCATGTATGTGTGCATGTTTGCTGCATGTTGCTCCACAGGAACTTTTCCTCCCTGGATGAGTCCAATGCAGCCTACAATAACCAGCTGGCGTTCGACGTCCTGCAGAGAGAGCTGGGCATTGCCCCAATCATGTCTGGGGCTGACATGGCTAGCTGCGTCCAGATCGACCAGCTGTCCATGATGCTGTACCTCTCTCAGGTCCACAGTGCCTTCTCCAAACAAGCGCCTCCCACAGGTACGCCTAGCTGCTACTAGACATGACCATTCTATCAATCATTCTATGACCATTCTATCAATCATTCTATGACCATTAAATGACCATTCTAAGACACTGACTTGCAGACGAGGTGTGAAAGAGACGTTCAGTGAGGTTATTGTCTTCTGTGGTCACTAATTGGGCCTTTACACCAGATCTGGTTTTGAAGTGTTTTTTTTTATTTATTTTTTTAAAGTATATATTTTTTGGGCTTTTTATGCCTTTAATGATAGGACAGTGAAAAATGACAGGAAGCGAGTGGGAGAGAGAGTCTGGGTGGGATCCGGAAAGGACCACGCGGCGGGAATCGAACCCAGGTCGCCGGCGTACGGTGCAGGTTCCCCAGCCAGTCGCGCCACAGCTGGGGCCTTAAAGCGTTTACAGCGTATTTTTACACTTTCCTTCTACTTTTCGAGCTCTTTTTAGTATTTAGCATTTTAGTGACATCTCAAACCACATCTAATGCAGGGTTCCCAGATGGCTTTGAACTTATTAAAGATTTAGAATGACAGCATCCGGCACAGTGTCACTAGAAATGCCTTTTATTTTGAAATCTAATCGATGAAAAATGACAATTGCTAGATTTGTTGTGAGATAAATAATTTTCTGTGCAGTATTTTCTGTGCAAGCTGTTCAAATGAATGATTTGTACCCATTTTATACACATATAGTATTCATATAATTTCACATTCAACACTTCCCAGTTTTTGTCGTTTGGAAATAAATACCACACGAGGTAGAAATAATGAAAGAAATGGTTAGGCACAAGGTATACAAATGGATATGCCTTATTAAATAATGACTCCAGGCTCTCTGGCTTTTGGTAAATAAATGCTCAAGTGACGTGTGTGTGTTGTGTAGGGGAACACAGTGCAGCATGGCTGGCCCTTTAAGAACCCTTCCCATCATGCACCTGGTGTTTGGTGGGGGCTGGTCCATGGGCTCAGCTGAGCGCTGCGAGGCAGAGAGAGAGAGCGAGAGAGAGGGAGAGGGAGGGGGGAGAGAGAGCGCCTGGGTGTGGGGTCGTGCTCAGAAGCTTCAGCGAGCCTCATCTAGTAGGAAGCGCTGGGCACAGGCGACATGCTGCGTGGGGCGGGGGCGGGAGAGCATCACTCGGCTGCTGCAGCTCGCGCACACACATCACACACACTCACACACACTCCGGTGCCGTGCTCAGGGGAAGGCATACCAGCGCGGCTCCCATAAGCAGGTATGATTGACTGAAAAGGGTGTGTGTGTGTGTGTTTTTCTGGATTGCTATGAAGACTGGGCAGGGCAGGTAGTGTGTTGCTAGCAAGAGAGAGGGGGGCGGCGTCATCATACTGTAAACACGACACCTAGCACAGGCTGTCAGTCACAGAGGCTTGTCATGTATGTGTTTAGAGGGGTCTCTCTCTCTCTCTGTGTGTGTGTGTGTGTGTGTGTGTGTGTGTGTGTGTGTGTGAAGTACCTGATTGCTGAGTGAGTGTGAGTGTGTGCTTACTGGGAGGAGGACCGTGGCTATTGATTGCAGTGCGCTGGAAATGAGTTAGCAGCATATTTAACTGTGTTGAGAGCGCAAGAGTTGCCAATTAAACACGTAATACATCTGCACACACACATAAACACCAAACACACACACTCACGCACACACACACACGCAAACACACACACACAAATCTGTTTTTTATGTAAATAGTTTTGATTTAGTTTGTTTGGGGTTTTGTGGGATATGTTTAGTAAAATTGCTATTGAAGTCAGTCCTGATCCCCTGATGTTTCAAAGATAATGATACTGTGAATCCCATTTCCTGTTGACGTGGCTCATGCTGGAATTGCCATGCTTGCTTTTGTGTTTGCTCTTGCCATGGCCTCCTGGAGGCCTATTGGGTTTTGTCATTGAAATTGCAATGAGGAAATATACTAAATATCCCATTGTTTGTGGTCTGGGATTGAGGTCTACAGAAGATAAGAACCTGTGTGTGTGTGTGTGTATGTTTGTGTTGTAGATGAAATCAGTCAGTTGGCGCCCTCCAAGCCAGTTTCCCTGTCCGCTGCCCGATCTGCCATCAGTTTCCTGAACAAGCTGAAACACAACTCCCTGCAGCGCCGCAAGGTATCAGCACATACTACACACACACACAAACACACAAACACACACACACACATTAACACATACAAACACACATACACGCAAACACAAACACACACACACACACACACACATACACACACACACAGCTCTGCTGTTAATAGTTGGAATGTAAATAAAAAGGCTGTGTTTTCCTATGGAGCAGAATGAGGTTACGCTGAGTGCAGGTAGGCAGTTAACCGTTTCCAAGCTGCATTATGCAACGCCTGTGAGCGCCGTACACTGGGAGACGCTGAGGTGCTGTAGCAGGAGCAAGAGCAGAGCGGGCGTTGTGCTCCGAGAGACGCCTGAGCGCTGCCGCTAGCCTGATGTTGTGCTCCGAGAGACACCTGAGCGCTGCCGCTAGCCTGATGTTGTGCTCCAAGAGACGCCTGAGCGCTGCCGCTAGCCTGGTGTAGCTCACTGCTCGCCTCGCGCTCACTCGGCAGAACAAAGAGGCTGTGGGGTTTTGATCTTCCTAACGCGCATCACGCTCAGCCCAGGCCCTGGGCCCCTTATCTGCTGAGGAGCAGGTGGCCCAGCGATCTCACGCTGCAGCCTGCTTCTTTAGGAGGCCTTTTGTGGTGCCGTGCCATGGATATATAGCGTGGATCAATTATTTAACACAACAATTCATGTCCTTGGGTCGCCTTAAGCGGCACAACCATGGCTGTGAAATCGCTCTTCTAATATAATAATAAATGTTTTATGGTGCCAGTGGGAGCGTTGAAGGTCCACGTTGCAGGACATAAACATCCTGTTTATTTCTAGTTTTGAGGTGAAACTTGCGATCGCCCCCCCCATTCCTCTCCAAGCAGCATAAAAGCTGCCTGTACTCTGTGGAAGCCCCGTCAACAGCACTGGCCTCTTTAACAACCATGAGTCCAACAAAAGCCCCTCTGTAAAAACCACCCGTGAAATTTTGCCATCACGAGCCCTGTACGTGACCGCAGCCAATAAGACGCCCCAGGTGCGAGCATATGGCCAATGAGGAGCCTCCCTCTGAACAGATGCTGCTGATGATGAGCACCGTGGTGTTGTAAGTGGCTTGGCGGTGGGCTAAGTCGTTGTTTATTTTGAGCCCTCTCTGCCGGGGCGTTGCGTAACGCCCTGAGGCATCTGCGCTCATGTGACTCCTGCTCCACAGGACAGCCTGGCTGCAGAGAGGAAGAGGACTCTGAGGATGAGGAAGGAGGAGGGCGAGGAGGAGGAGGTGAGTTCCCCCCTCATCTCACACTGGGATCTGGCTAACGTGTGTGTGTGCGTGTGCGTGTGCGTGTGCGTGTGCGCGTGTGTGTGTGTGTGTGTGTGTGTGTGTGTGTGTGCTATCACCTTTGCAGTGTTTTCCCACTGACCTGTGAATTTTATTTGGTAGTGCGTCATCCTGTGTTGTCCTGATCAGCACTCTGAGTGTGTGTGTGTGTATGTCCAACTCCAGAGAGTGTTCCTCCCCTCCCCTCACACTAGGAGGCAGGTGCAGCCTGATGGACACACACAGCTCACACACCTGCTCTTCTCTCTCTACATCGCCCTCTCTCTAGATGCACAAAGATTTTATTCTCTCTCTCTCTCTATCTATCTATCTATCTATCTATCTATCTATCTATCTCTCTATCTCTCTCTCTCTCTCTCTCTCTCTCTCTCTCTCTCTCTCTCTCACACTCACACACACTTCCTCACTCACACACACACTCACACTCACGTAAGAAAGGTAAGTGAACCATTCGCCCAGAACATAGCCGCGATGACAGACATGTGTAATAGATTGAAGCCCTGGAAAAGGGAGACCAGTGAAGCAGTGCTGCAACACCACAGTCCTGGGAAGTGACCATTGGCTCTCCTGAACCAGTCTGCTGAATGCCCCCCCATTCTCTGCGTTTGTGTGGTCAGCGATGTCCATCAGGAGTCTACAACTCTGTTCTCACTCTGCCCACTGCTGTCTGTAAAGTGCTCTGTGTTCGTCTCTGCTCTGTCCTGCGCAGGCTGTGACCCCCGTGACCCCTGTTGTCACGGTGACGCCCGGGGCCCCTGACTCGCCCGAGGCCCCCCTGGACAGCGAGGTGTGCTACTTCTGTGGCCAGCGGCTGTATGTGCTGGAGCGAGAGAGCGCTGAGGGCAAGTTCTTCCATCGCAGCTGCTTCACCTGCCACCACTGCAGCGCCACTCTCAGGCAGGGAGGCTACTCGCACCACCAGAGCACCGGTCAGTTCTCACCCCACATCCCAAGCCCTGATTGGAGCTAAGCACAAATAGGTAGAGCAGGCCAACATGGCCTTAGACAAGGATATAATCATTTGCACATGGTTTGGCTTTGGCTAAGGACGATACCCACCTTGGCATCGTGTTCATGTGTGATGATGATTCACCAAGGTTTTCATCATACATTACACGTGTATTAAATATGTATATGTTCTTGTTGACATTTTATTAATTATATGTATATATTTGCTCATGTTAGCACCTTTAGTGTTGCATGTAGTGTCAATGAATAAAATAGCAGAAGAGATGTATATATTTGAACTAGGCCTTTTAGAGTAGACCTGTTCTTTCCATTTTGTCTTGTGGATGTGGTAGTGTTGTGAGGTGAATGTGTAGGCCTGTAGCGTGTGGTGTTGTTTGTGTGTTTGTGTCCGTTGAGACTCTTACAGCTGCTCTACCTGTAGTCAGTCCTGAGGAGACTGCTGGCCCTCTGACTGTGTGTGTGTGTGTGTGTGTGTGTGTGTGTGTCCTGAGACTCTTGCAGCTGTGGTACCTGTAGTCAGTCCTGAGGAGGCTGCTGGGCCTCTGACTCTCCACAGAGAGGAGGGGCTCAATTATTCAGCTGCACAATAAAAAATGGATGCACAGCCCGGCTTAAAGTACCCCAAGTTTAACAAGAGCAATGGCATCACAAACTGTGTGTGTTTGTGTGTGTGTGTCTGTGTGTGTATGTCTGTGTGTGTGTGTCTGTTTCTGTTTCTGTGTGTGTGTGTGTGTGCGTGTGTGTGTGTGCGCGTGCGTGTGTGTGTGCGTGTGTGTGTGCGTGTGCGTGTGTGTGCGTGTGCGTGTGTGTGCGTGTGTGTGTGTGCGTGTGTGTGTGTGGAGGAGGAAGAGGGAGTTGTTGTAAACGGTGTTGTGTTTGGCGTATCTGCAGGAAGGTTCTACTGTGAGCTGCACTCTGAGGAAATGGAACTGGGCCACAGGAATCTGTCCACACACTCTGAGGTACACACACACACACACACACACACACACACACACACACACACACAGGCACCTGAATTAGATGAAAGGTAAACACAGATGTATAGTCCAGACAAGTATGTCACACACACACACACACACACAAATACACACACTCAGGCTCAGTGTAGTTTCCTACAGCTGCTGTAATCACAGCTCTATCCAAATGCATCATGGGGATAAAAATACAGCTCTGTCACTGCCGTGATTATCTCTGCACCATCCACTTGTCAGCAGCTGATTGTGGCATCATATTGTGTGTTGGAGTACTGTATGTGTTTACGTCTTGTGGCATCATATTGTGTGTTGGAGTACTGTATGTGTTTACGTCTTGTGTTGTAGTGGAGAGGTACTGTAATGCATGGACACCACACACTGCTTGTATGCAGGAGTAGGTAGACTTGGCTTGTGTTATGTGCGCTCTGTGTGTGTGTGTGTTTTGAGAGGTCATCTCTGGCTCTCAGTGCTCTGCAGGCAGGAGCAGCCCCCAGCCCTTCTCAGATAACCCCCCAGCCCTTCTCAGGTTACAAACACACTCAGGAACTGGGTGCACAGGGCAGCATTACATACTGTAGTCTTTCTGAGGCTCTCTTACTTACACACACACACACACACACACTGGGTGTACAGGGCAGCATTACATAGTCTTCCTGAGGCTCTCTTTCACACACACACACACACACACACACACACACACACACACACACACACTGGGTGTACAGGGCAGCATTACATACTGTAGTCTTCCTGAGACTCTCAGCAGTCAGACACATGCTACCATCCTAACTAATCATCACATGCGCTGTTTGATCACCGCTAGTTAGGGCTGAAAGACTGAATCCATTTTTAATCTCAATTTGAAGTAGTGCCATTAGCAAATCAGACCGCAATTAATCAAGCAGGTTACGACACTGATTATTTGGGAGTATTTTGCTACTTCTTGATGCAACATGATGAACAAGCACCAACTTTTAGATATTTTCTCCACATTGTTCAGCCCTATTACTCGTGTAAGGTCAGGTGACATTGACCCCGTGACATTGAGCTCAGAGCTTAGGACTGACCTAGCATTCATGGGCTTCGTAAAAACCTTTTTCCCAGTGAAAACATCATCATTCCGCATCATTCACGTCACGTAATGTGTGAGTCAGAGGTCGGAAACTGGGGCTAGATTTTGCTAACAGAGTTGCCCAGTTAGGGGCTCGCCATCACTTTTGTCGCCACGCTTGTAGTTCGTTTGTAGTCCATGTGGCCTTCATGTCCAACAGTTTTAATGTGAACTTGGGAATTTCCCATTTTTGTCACTTGAAAGCTGCATATCTTTCTTTCACTAGCATCTTACACTATATTTTAAGCAAATACAGTTGTTTATACAGATTTAGGATTAGTGAGTGTATGTTTTAACCTTTGTTGTGGCATCCGTGTTTGTCACACATTCCGACGGCAAAGCACATGAACACTCGCTGTGGGAAAAACAAAGTAGCCACGGGGGCGGTCCTTGTCATTCCCAAGTAGTGCATCATTTCCTGTTTGTTGTTTCCCATCCAGGATGACTCAGCCTCGAGTGGAGAGGGCAGTGATGAGGAGGTGTACTGGAAGAGTGAGGTGAACAAGTCTGATCCAGCACCTGCCTCGGCAGACTCTGCTGTGGCAGAGCGGTCACCTGATCCTCACCCTGTCCCCAAGAAGGCCTCCCCGCACAGGCCGTCCAAGCTGCCTGGGCACAAAGCGGCATCAGAGGACTCCGCCAGTGCCAGCCCCGTGCCCGCTCCACGCGGGGCACACGCGCGCCAACCCCAGTCCCCCCCCACGCCAAAGCCACGCACCGTCCATCTTCCGGCATTCCCTACCAAGCCCTCACCCCCCCTGGACCAACGCCAGACAAAGCCTGAGGCTGTGAAGGAGGAGGAGGAGGAGCTCTCTAGCGAGACCCCCAGCGGTCAAGCTGAGAATGGACGTGCGAACGGAGCGGACAGCGCCTCCCCCAGGTCAGAAACCAGAAGTGCGAACGGAGCGGACAGCGCCTCCCCCAGGTCCGAAACCGCAAAGCTGCGGAAGCTGCAGCTGTCGGACGAGGAGCGCAGTCAGCTGGGCAGCCTGAGCTACAGCCAGGACTCGGACTCGGAGACGCCGGCCTCCTCATCGGCCTCGTCCTCCTCCTCCTCCAAGCGCGTGGACGGAGGGGCGGAGGGGGCCGGTCAGCAGGAGGAGAGCTTCTGGAGCGCGGGCCGGCCGGGGAGCCACGTGCGGGAGCAGCGCAACCGCCGCTGCGTCCGGAGGAAGACCGAGCCGCCCGGCGGAGGCGCCAACGGAAGCCAGCAAGGCGGTCGCGTGCGCTCCAAGTTCTCCCCCTGGAACCTGTCGTCCCCGCGGCTCGGCCAGCACCACCGTCTCAGCGTCCACGTGGGGGGAGCTGGTCAGTTGTGCACACACACTACGCATCCTAAACAACACACACACACACACACACATCACACACTACACATCACACACTACGCATCCTAAACAACACACACACACACACACATCACACACTACGCATCCTAAACAACACACACACACACACACACACACATCACACACTACGCATCCTAAACAACACACAACACACACACACACACACACGATCCTAACACAACACGATCCTAAACAACACACACACACACACACATGCATCACGATCCTAAAACACACACACACGATCCACAAATCCTAAACACACACACACACACACACACACACACACATCACGATCCTAAACAACACACACACACACATCACACACTACGCATCACACACTACGCATCCTAAACAGCACACACACACACATCACACACTACGCATCACACACTACGCATCCTAAACAAACAACACACACACACACATCACACACTACGCATCCTAAACAACACACACACACATCACACATTACGCATCCTAAACAACATACACACACACACATCACACACTACGCATCCTAAACAACATACACACACACACATCACACACTACGCATCCTAAACAACATACACACACACACACACACACATCACGCATCCTAAACAACATACACACACATCACACACTACGCATCCTAAACAACATACACACACACACACACATCACACATTACGCATCCTAAACAACATACACACGCACACACACACATTGAAGAGGCAGAATTCACTCAAACTAGTCAGACTTAAGACCGTTGATTCCATGCACTGACCAGTGGTTAATTAGCCTGGCTCCGCCCTCCTACGTACTTCCACTCAATTTTCATTTCCCTTCAGTACGTCGTCTGGGATTTCGGTATATTCGCGGGTTTTCTCAGGCCAGATTTTACCTGACCAATCAGAAAACAGAGGGGTTGGCTGAGAACGATGACGTTGAGGTTGTGTGCTAGTATGAGCCAGACATACGTCACAACCAAACGTTAGCGATTGGTTATGGCAGATCCAGAGTGGCTCTGGGCAGATCCAATAGTTTTAAACTTCAAGTACAGAGTTACCGCTTGGCAGTGGGAAGTGGCCAGAGTCTCTGGACATTATGAAATGTAGGAGAGTCTGGTAGGACCAGGCTAGTGGTTAATATCCACAGGACGAGCTCCAGAGGCTAGTTGCTTACTAATTGCTGACTAACTGGTCAATGCGGTGGTAATGCAACACTTAGGCTGTAAAACAACAAACCTTCTTATTAAAATGAAAACATGTGAAATAATATATTCAGCGGTTATGTTTAATAACGAATAGGATGCCTCTTGAGATTGTGCAAGCATTATCACAATGAGACAATCTACTCTGCACTAGGGAAAGATGAGTGAATTCTGTGCGATGCAAGAGATGTGTCTCAGAACAGATGAGTTGAGAGAGTGTGAGGTGTGAGATGCAGGACATTCTCCAGAGGAGCAGAAGTAACAAACAGTAAACAGTTTGGGCCTAGATGGTGGAGGCTAAAGGCGATATGTAGAAACACTGATATCATTAAAACCAGAGGACGGTTAACCATTTCGATCTGCCTTTGAATTCTGGCAAGTAAATCCTGCATTTTTGACATTTTTAATAGGGTAAATGGGTAGTTTTTTTAGGATCTGTTTAACTTTTTTATATGTTGTCACCCACAGATGGAGTTCATTCAAGTAGCTATGCATCAGGAGAGGAGAATGGTGATGATGAGGATGATGACTTCGACATGTATTCAGACAGCATTGATTTTCAGGAGGTACAGGTACAGTTGCTCAAACAGCTTCCTCCATGGCTGTTAGGGATATCCTTTGCATGGTCCCAGCACTAATTATATTCAAATGCTGAAGCTCCTGGAAATGAATATTACTGCACTTTGTCATATTTAATCGGTAGCCATTAGTCTGTGCCCCTGTAGAGAGCTCTGAGTGGGCAACTCTTCCGTGGTCAGTTCATTTAAACAGGAGGGCTAGTGTGAGCTTTGTTCCATCCCACAGCTGCTGTGTTCTGACCTGTCTGTGGCCTCTTATCATATGATGTCTCATCCGGTCAACTCACGGCCATGCTCATGTGCTCTCCCTTCTCCTCTCTACTCCTCTCTCTATTCCTCTCCTCTCCTCTCCTCTCTCATCTCCTCTCTTCTCCACTCTCCTCTCCTCCTTTCCACTTTCATCTCTCATCTCCTCTCCATTCCTCTCCTTTTTTCCACTCTCTACTTCTCTCTCATCTCCTCTCCTCTCTCCACTCCTCCTTTCTCCATTCTTCTCCTGTTCTCTCCTCTCCTCTCCTCCTCTCTCCTCTCCTCTCCTCTCCTCTCCTCTCCTCTCTCCTGCCCTCTCCTCTCTCCTGTCCTCTCTTGTCCACTCCGTTCTTCTGTCCTGTAGGCCCCCTCTGACCCGGTGGAGGCGCACAAGTTGGAGCTGCGCAAGATGAGGACGCTGGAGCGCCGGGCCAAGATGAGTGAGATCCAGCGCTTCCACAGAGCACAGGTCAGTCCACTGGACATGCATCCGTCACCTCCACCAGCACACATGAGCACAGGTCAGTCCACTGGACATGCATCCGTCACCTCCACCAGCACACATGAGCATCAGACAAGGGTCATGAGCATGTGCATCTAGAACTGGACACACACAACAGAGCATGAAGTTCAGTTCAATTCAGTTTCAGTTTATTGTCTCCTAAGGGAAACTTGTCTTGCAGCCAGGTAAACATACAGGTAGCACAACAGGTAAACAACACGTACACAAATAAATAAATAAATAAATAAATAAATAAATAACACAAACTATTAGTTAAAAAACACTGTTACACTACTCCACATCTAAAGTAACTCTGTGGTTCCACAAAGTATTAGCTATCATTACTTATTAGCATTAGCTCCCAAGTGGCATGAACTGCTGTGCTGACTCTGTCTGTGTGTGTGTGTGTGTGTGTGTGTGTGTGTGTGTGCAGTCGATCCAGAGACGGCTGGAGGAGATTGAGGTGACGTTTAAGGACCTGGAGGTGAAGGGAGTTGACCTGGAGAGAACTCTCAGGGAGGAGTCAGGTGACACACCACAGACCAAGCAGGCGTTGTTACACCCTCAACCACACCATCAGACACCACAACACCACTTACATCCACTGCACGAGCAAGCTGAACCACGTCCAGGTTTCTACAGACAGCACGTCTCCACTAACCTGACTCTCGCCAGATGAATTTCGTTCTGCCTAGCTCCACTCACATCCATCTGGGATCGCTTCCGTTCAGAGTGATTTCAATACCAGATTGTATGGTAGAGCCAATCAGGATGCAGGGTGGGAGTTTCATAGATGTAACGTAGCGTAGAAGCGACTGTAAGACTGTTCTCACATGGAAAGGGGGAAATAATAAGTTAAACTTAAAAACTTTAAATTATAAGAAACAAATAATAAAAAAAAAAAAAACACAAACAATTACCATTGTTACTGTGACGGGTTGTCTTCGATGTGAGTGGTTGAAGTAGCATCAATAGATGACGGACAAGTGGCTTATCCAAATCGTATGCAAGGATTTTTGATAAGGCCCAGCCTTCTGAAACACCTCTCCAATGGATCGATCCCAGATGGATGAGTGGAGCTAGGCGGAACGAAATTCATCTGGCGAGAGTCAGGTTACGTCTCCACCTCTCTGCCATTGGACTCTTGGATAAACCTGTGGGGCTAACACGTCTCTGTCCTCTGTAGATTCAGCTGATTCGGACCTGATCGGCCAGTGGATCGAGCTTGTCCAGCAGAAGAACGCACTAGTATCTGAGGAGTCTGACCTCATGGTGGCGTAAGTATGACCACAAAATCGGAATCCTGCTACATAATATAAATGTAAACGTTATCTGAATGTGAAAAAAGATACGATTATAACATTTAAACCTCATTGGCTGTCAATAATACTAGCACATACAGTATGTGAATAAGTGGTATTCTTCAAGCCTCGTAACTTGAGCTCAGGAAAATGGCTCACTTGTAATGTGCTGGTGTTGAAGGGAATGGCAGTAGCTTTAGGCTTTAGGTGTGTTTACTTCCTGTACTGTGAATTTGATTTCAACAATCAAGTGAGGTAGGAACTAAGCTAATCAGAGACTGAAGGGCTGAAAAACTGTGTGCTAGCATGGTCTACCCATGAAATGAGTATGGAGGTGTAAGTCATTGGTGTGATGGATGTAATGGGAGCATTGGAATTGATTTGTGTGTGTGTGTGCTTGTGTGTGTGTGTGTGTGTGTGTGTGTGTGTGTGTGTGTGTGTGTGTGTGCTCTGCAGCTCACGCCAGCTGGAGCTGGAGGATAAGCAGAGCATGCTGGAGCTGGAGCTGAGACGCTGCATGGAGATGAGTGGTGAGCACAACGGATTAATACCCTGCAATATACTAATTTACACAGTGAAAGGCTTTTGATAATGTGTGGTTTTGATAATGTGTGTGTGTGTGTGTGCGTGTGTGTGTGTGTGTGTGTGTGTGTGTGTGTGTGTGCGTGCGTGCGTGCGTCGCGTGCGCGCGTCGCGTCGTCGCGCATGCGTGTGTGTGTGTGGCGTCTTGGCGCGCGCGTGGTGTGGCGTGTGTGTGCACGTGTGTGTGTGTGTGTGTGTGTGTGTGGGAGCAGACTCTGAGAAGAGTGCTGAGGAGCGTGAGGCGGAGGAGAGGGCGCTGGCAGAGATGCTGGAGGTGGTGGACATGCGGAACTCCCTGGTGGCCTTCCTGGAGGAGAAGAGGCTGAAGGAGCTCAGCGAGCCCCAGCTCACCAGCTCCCTGCTGGAGACCAAGAGACACTCGACCGCCACCGCCAACACCCATATGCACTGGGACTAATGGGGCCCCAGATCACACACACACACACACACACACACACACACACACACACACACACACACACACACCATGCCTTCACAAACACACTCCTCACGTATGTGTTTAATACACAAGACTTTTTCATGCACGCCGTCATTATGAGACTTTTGAACTTGAAAAGCCAAAGACTTTGAAAATATTTCCGTTTCACTTGCGTGTACATGCACATTATCACACACAAGCAAACACACCCACAAATAGAGGCACACACACTCACACACTCACAGAGCCCTCACTGCCTAGCCTTAAAAGACTCAAGGGAAGCAGCATTCTTTCTCTCTGTCTCCCTTTCTTTCTCTCTCTCTCTCTCTCTGCCGAGTCAGCACCCTGAGAGCCAGTGCTGTGGCCACTGCGCTGACGTGATTATGAGATTATGAATGTACATAAAATCATTATCTACTCTCCTCACATTAGTGGGCCTCAGCCAAGCACAGAATTACCTAGAGATGATGCTCATATCCTTATTACTCAAAGTATTTACAATGTGTCATATTTGATATATTTAGAGATTTATGCTATCCAGTTTTGGAGTGTAATACAATCACAGAAGAATATTATGTAATATTTTGTCAATGTAATTATTGTTATATGCTGAGGACATTATTATTATAATTATTATGGTTATTATTATAATGATTATTAATATTATCATTATTATTATCATTAATATACTCCTTGTGACATTTGAGCACATTTTGCATGCATCATTGGTATTGCTCAGTTGAATGGTGGTTCTCAGGGCTGGAGCAGAAATGTAATGTGGTGTGCTGCCAAGCAGATACACACTCATCCACAGTGTTCCTGAGTCAGGAGATTCAAAACGTGCTGAAATACTCTGCGGGAGAACAAGGGTCAATCAAAGACATGGTTCTCAAAGGTGAGCTACACTTGCTCTGTTCACAGTAGCCATGTAGAGCTGTCTTCGTAACAAATGTAGCAAAAGTTTGAGGCTGAACATTCCCTTGTGAAAGCTGTGTTTCTTTAGTTTGTTTTTTTCCTTTCATTGTTGCCTATGTGCAGCCGGGACTGCTTCAAGTACACAATACTAATAAATATTGGATTGCTTTATATCCTAATGTGTTTTTGGAGCCAAACATAGGCCATGCAAACATAAAAAAATACACACACACACCATTTCAATACAAACACACACATCTGTCTCTTCATGGATAGCCATGAGGGGGTGGATTGGAACAATGACTAAAGCAACCAACTCAATAGTTAGGCCTAACTTTTCCTAGAATTAAAAAAAGCCACTATATGTATGAAAGAAAGAAGAGCCGGTTTATTGAGGGACCAGTATGTTCCAACCAATTTCAAGAAAATATGTATTTTGTATTTTTGTGGATGTCAATAAAAAAACTGCAAATGTGTGTGTGTGAGTGTAAGGCACTATTATTCATCTCCCTGCTGAGTTCTGAGTTCCGGTTCCATAGTTGTTCTCATTCCAGGTGTTGAACCATTCATAACATTTCAACCAAAAATAAAATGGTTTGGAGCTGGCCCCAAAACAGCAGTTTTCCCCTGTGAACTGGAATGGGTATGTCATTCTGCAGTTCAGTTATCGCACAACACCGTCTGTTGATGGTGCATCCTTGGTTCCCTTCACAACTGGTGGAAATGTGGCTTGGTTCACTAGACAGCACAAAGGTTTCAAGAACCAGAATAGCATGACAGTTATGAGGTCAGCTACACCAGCATGAGCCTACCTGCTGATGTGTCTAAAGAACTGATAATCCCATATGATGTTGTTAATTACTCATTTCAAAGGGATTCTGTTGCTCTCATTCACTAATTTCTAACAGTGTAACAAATCTAGCTCCTTGCCTCCTCCTTCCAGTTTCATTTTGGGCGACAATAGTACAGTGCATTACCACTAGATGGCAGCCATGAACAGTGTTTTCAGTTCAGTATTGCATACAATCAACTCTATCATGAGTGAACCATTTGTTATCCAGTATGAGCAAGTATTACTGCAACTCTAAATAGTGGTGATTAGTTTTATCATCTCTCCAAAATAACAACCTGTTCATTACCATAGTGTAATGCAGATAGGCAGGTCCTTGCACTTTTCACTTTGTGTTTGAGGTGCTGTCATATAGTAATACCCACCAATTCCAACAAGCAGATGTTGGTCTTCTAAAGGGAAGTGAGTGACACTTGCTCAGGGTTTGTAGGGTATGGTGAGTTCTTATGCAATGACCCATCTGACATTGACATCATCCCCTAGCCTGGATGCCAGCCGAACTAACCCCGCCCACATCTTTTGAGGTCGAGAAGTATGACGACATCAAGGCTAATCATCCCCTGGTAAATGCACAGGATTAAAGCTTGTGCTTTTTCTTTGACAACAAAAAAGTTCACTCTGGTTCTCTCTATCAAGTGCCAGACATTTATCAGGGAAAAATGGAACATCTCAAGTGGAGAAAAGTCCATATTTTCTCAGATGTCACAAACTCATGGGTCATTGGTGAAACAGCACACAAACTCATGGGTCATTGGTGAAACCGCACACGAACTCATGGGTCATTGGTGAAACAGCACACAAACTCATGGGTCATTGGTGAAACAGCACACAAACTCATGGGCCATTGGTGAAACCTCACACAAAGTCATGGGTCATTGGTGAAACCGCACACAAACTCATGGGTCATTGGTGAAACAGCACACAAACTCATGGGTCATTGGTGAAGTGACACCTGGTCCAGTGTGGGTCAACAAGAGAGAGGGCTCTGTCTGGGGGCCTCCTTCGTCCCTCAGCATGCTGCCAGTGGATCTCCAGGGGAAGGGTTCTGTGAATAGTAGTTTCACCACCCTCACTGAGAGAGAGAGAGAAAGAAAGAGAGAAAGACATAGAGAGAGAGAGAGAGAGAGAGAGGCAGCGCTTCTGCTCATGTTTCCTGGTGACACAAGCTCGTGTTTAATTACCTGAGTGTGCAGATGATAATTGCTCGTACCCTTGCGGGGGCACCTCGGCCTGGGGGAGATCTTACCGACGTGTGGAAATCTCTCCCCCACTGCCGTTTCTCTGGTTACACACACAGCACACTGACACAAATCCTGCTGGGCTCCAAAACAAACGTGTGCTGAAAGGGCATCAGCAGCATAAAAGAATGTTGTAGAAGCAATCAAAAGCTATCAGAGGGATTTGTCTTCCATGTGTTTTTAGATAGTGGCTGTCATACAGTGTGTGTGTGTGTGTGTGTGTGTGTGTGTATGTGTGTGTGAGAGAGAGAGAGAGAAAGAGAGAAGAAAGAAAGAAAAAAGTAATTATGATGCTTCGGTTTAGTCAGTTTTTTTTCTCTTTTTTTTTCTTCAGTAAATTTCCATCGACGATTCCTGGAACACTGACAGACGCAAACATGAAACTTGGTGGGCATGTAGCCCCACAAGGATGACACGTAACCATGTTTTCCACATGCCCCCCTGGGCCAGACACAGTTTCTCGTCTCGAGAACTGTAGGGCCTAGGATGACCAACTTTTCTTCGTATGTTGGTCTGAAGGGGCCATGTCAACCCATCCCATATCCACTCATTTGAGTGGAGTGCACCACCTAGTTAAAAATAAAAAAAAACAAAAACCAGGCGTTGTAATCACAGGTATCTTTGGTTGACATGTTCACATCATATATGTGCACATCGGGCCTGTAGATGGCCGGACACAGTTTTCTGTGAATATCTATAGAACTGTAGGGCCTAGGATGACCAAATTATGTTGGTCTCCAGGTTGGTCTCCAGGGGCTATTTCAACAAATCCCATAACCACTGATTTGAGGTATAGTGCTACCTAAAATGAAAAGGCAAAAACGAGGCTTTGTAATCGCAGGTATCTTTGGCTGACAGGTTCAAAACTGCACAACATTTGAAGTGTTACATCATTATGACACCCTCTGAATGCATGCCAAGTTTCGTAGAATTCTGTTCATGGGTGGCCGTATCAGCTAAATACATGCACACACACACACACACACACACACACACACACACACACACACACACACACACACACACACACACACACACACATGCACACACACACAGGCATGCACACACTCACATGCACACACACACAGGCATGCACACACTCACACGCACATGCACACACACAAGAACGCACACACACCTAAACACACCTAAACACACCTAAACACACACACACACACACACTCACACACATACACACACACACCCACATGTATGCGCACACACGCACACACATATAAACACACCCACACATGCAGGCACACGGACACACACACACACACACACACACACACACAACATAAACACACGCACACACACACACCATTGCCTCCACACACACACACAGAAAGACACACATGCACACAAAAACAAACACACACTATGCGCACACTCATTTACATACACAAAAGTAGGGGATGGAGTAGGAGATGGAAACAAATTGGCAAGCATGATTTATTTTTATGGTGAGAATGTGCAGGACTGAGCGGCGCTTTATTTGCCAAGGGGATCTCTACTTCTGGTCAGCTGTGCTTGTGCTTGTTTTGTACTCAGCATTCTGCAGTGTCCTGCGGTCTCTTGGGCACAGCGGCCAGGGGTGACCTGCTATGACCGGTGCCTCTCCTCGCTTACAGAAAGCCACGCAGCAGGTCTTAGGATCACGGCAACTCACCCTGGGGTTGCATAAGCACTCCGCTTCTTCCTGCTTTCTAATCTCTTTGGCCAATTACATGATCTCTTTCCCTATTGTCTCCAGTGATTGGCTGTACAATGGTCCAGTGGGGTTATGTGACTTGCTGACCTGCATGGCCAGCTGATTTGGAGAGTGACTGACAACTGAGCCCCAGCTGGACTGTTCTCTCTGTATGCTGTGATGCAATGCTGTCAGTGCTGTCACAATGCTGTATGCTGTGATGCAATGCTGTCAATGTCATATGCAATGTCTTTTGGAATGTCTGTGTAGTGTTACTGACAATGCATCAAACTAGCTTTTCTGATAGACCTCTAAAAATAAGAGGATTAAGATGGCCTCTCTTGATTGTTACCCAAGTGTCTTGCAATGCTGCTGCCAAAGTTTCATGGCTGGCACCACTTTGCAGTGTTGTCCTCTGCTCAGTATGGACCCTTTCAAGAGAGTTCCATTATCAGCATCATAGTTGGCCCCACAAGACTTCCTTTTTAACATTCCATATGTTATCTTAATGCAGAGGAAGTAGATTGGGGCCCAAATAGAACGTTCAAGCATTGTTTTTGTTTACCTTGTTGAAAGGGTCTATAGTTTATCATTGCATAGCCTGGACACAGTGTGGTTTTTATACTCTGTGTTCTCCAAGCCCCTTTGTATCTTATGTCAAAGATAAAAACAATAAAATATGTGCTAGTGCTAGCTCCAGGCATACCCGCTGACTGTACATGTGAGCTGGACAGCAATGGCGGTTCTCAGCAGAACAAAGAACGGAACCCACGTTGGGCGGAACAAGTTGTTTTGTTCAGAGGTCTGGTGGCACCTTGTCCACAAAACATTTGGTTAATTAGTTTTCAACCAAAAGGTCTCTTGATTCCACACACAGTATGTCAAACCTATTTGTAGATGCAACACTACTATGGCCATTTTACTGATTACTATCACCTAGGACAAGCCCCTCTTGAAATCCATTTTACTATAATTAACATGCCCATGCAGTCTTGTATCTATAGAAGTACTTATCACACCCTACAAATACATACAGTAATATGTGTGCATATCTGTCTTAAATGTATGATTGGCTGTGTTCACTAACAGTTTAAGGTCTTAGGTCTTAGGTAATCTTATGTGGGGTGCAAACTCTTGACGTCTTTGGCTAGACTGTTCACACTTAAGCCAACATGCCTGACTGGCTTTTTAATAATAAGTTCTTCCTGTTGTTTGATTATTATGGCCTACAGAACTAGGACAAGTGCAGTCACTCTTGAAATCCACCTCAGTGAACATGAGGACACCAAGACTTCTATTACAAATACATACAGTATATGTTCACAATAAAGGCAAAGCCAGCGATTGTATGCGATTTGAAGTCCATAACATCCCATGTCACATTCAGCAAACATCTCCTCACAATCTGCTGGCTGCCTATTTCGTGACTGTAAAAAAACTAGTCTCTGTGGGCAGCCCAGGCTGTGCGGATTGTCGCTGACTGTACCTTGTAAATGTATGATGTTTGCACTAGCTTCATTCAGTAGCACTAAAAAGTCTTACTGTAGGTCTTAGGTCATCTAGGTAAATGTGGCACGTAAACTCTTGACGTCTTTGGCTAGACTGTTCACACTTAGGCCAACATGCTTGACTGGCTTTCTAATACCCTGTTGTTGATTAATTAGCAGACACCCTTTTTACACCTCCATTCTTACTGACACACACACACACACACACACACACACACACACACACACACACTAAGGTAATGGATTATCTTCGGCTTCAAATTGACCAAGCTGGCCAGAGAACAGAAGGATTTCAAGATGACGTGGTTCATATTCTATATGAGGCTCCACGGAGCATGGAGAAAAGGGAATAGAGTTTGTGCCTGCAGACCCCTGTGGCCTGATCACTGCACACCCCTGTGGCCTGATCACTGCAGACCCCTGTGGCCTGACCACTGCACACCTCTACGGCCTGATCACTGCACACCCCTGTGGCCTGATCACTGCAGACCCCTGTGGCCTGATCACTGCACACCCCTGTGGCCTGATCACTGCACACCTCTTGCAGTCTATCAAGCAGAACCTTCAGCCAGCATGGCCTGATTGCAGTCTATCAAGCAGAACCTTCAGCCAGCATAGTCGCAGAGCCAGCAAGTCTCTCAGTTGTGGGCACAAAGTTTTAAATCAACAAAAATGAAAAATGAATAGTAACTTGCAGATCACACGCATGTTCAACTTCACTGGATAAACAATTGTTCCCCAATTTAGAACACAGTTCCCTAGGCTTTCCATTGGTATATTCTTTGTAAATGTGATCAGTTTTATATGCACTGAGCAGTAGTCCAAGTCTGATTTGGACACTCTGTGTTCAATGAAGTCCACATCTAAGGCTGAGGCAGTATGTTGCTCCAGCAGGGCAACGTAAGGCCATGGGTTGTGTAATGTGTGCTTGCCCTGAGTGTGGGATAATCACTGCTGCTCAATGGATCCCACAATGATTCCTTGAAAGCCAAAACCTGACGATTGAACTTCAAAGGCATATTGAATTAGCCTAATATGTTATTCCAAATCAAAACTCTGCAGATAATAAGGTATTATAGTGCTTATAGTGTTTTGGGAAATGTGTTTCCTCTGTAGATAGGTAGCTGGTGCATTACTGTTGGAATGGATGGTATAAATGGGAAAATACCAAATTATTTGGACTAAGATTTGAGATCTTTTTCATGCTTTGCATCTTTATTCTTTCTCTCAGCCAGGACAGTTAAACAGATTTAAGTATGACTACAACAGACTGTACATCAAATGTAGCCTACACCTATGTCAGAACATCTCAAGATGAATGTTTGTTTACATGACTTGATGACTGTGGTGCCTTTTTGCAACACTGTACCTCATGAATTGAATGGAAACTTTATGCATTTTTTTCCATCATGGAACATCTGATGATGAGTGTATTCCCACACATAGACACAGCCCAGGGAGGGACACCAATGGGAGGCCGATATACATGGACACATGGAGACCGCTATTTCCTGTTTAGCAACTGAGGCCAACATGAAGCCCACATCACATGGGACCCCACTGGAAACGCACAAACACATACAGACAAACTCATTTTGGAAAATATGATTATTGGTTTGCAATTATGGGCACTGGATGTTGTGCTTCCCTTTGAGGCAACTTCCATTTTAATATGGGGGGAAAAGCATTGTGTAATCATACAATTAAGACCAACTATTTACTGACCTTCACAGAACTTTCTGCTTTTTCCATTTCCACAATCCTAATTAGCCACTCTCACTCACACACAGAGCTATTCAATATTTCACTGTGTGAAGGCAATGTCCAGCATGCTGAATACTGAATTGTATCCAAGTTTGTACGTCCAGATTCATTTATGTAGGCCATAAGCAGTATGAATCTGTTATACAAAACATTTCTGTGTGGTTGAAGAAAGATAGGCTAAGCTCATCTGTGTCATAGCCAAGGATTCATTCGACCCGTTTCTTTTTCAATTAGTGTGGTATTCAAGCCACTCCTCTCGTGAGAAATGTATGAAGCTTAATCTCCTCTCTCTGTTATTTCCGCGCCTTACGACTGAACTAATCTGTTCAGACTACGGAGAGCATTTTGGCCGCAGAGTTGGAGCAGAGCCTGTCACAGCACACTCGCCTGTAGGTAAGTCAAAGGACCAGACGCCCGAGTAAGCCGATTTGCAAACCCATTCATCACCGGCGCGCAGTGTGTTGCAGCTGCAGGTCAAACCTAGAGAAACCTAGACTACTCAGATGCAAGTATCTGCTTTTTCGTGTTATGTTGGAGTGGAATTTGGTGCATGCCACGCAGAATAGCATAGTTGCTCGGACCAATGTCGAAAGGGATGTTTTGTGGGGTTGCTGATGAGAGGACGTCCTGAAACAATTAGCCTATTCGTGTGTAGTTCTCTGCAGTAGCTTTTTTTCTCTTATGATACAATCGATTTTGATAGCAGTTGTGAAATACTGGTGAAAAACACTTTTTGGATTCAGTAGTAGCCATTACACAGGCATGACAAAGCCAGCGTCCTTTACCGATGTCCGTGTCTTTGAGATCAACGCACCTGTCGCAGCGCTCTATCGCCAACGCCGTTCTTTATCAGTGCTGTCCGTGCATTAGTCCCCGCACTTACCGCAGGAAGAGAAAAAACTGCTGGAGTTGTTACGTACCCGAAGGTGAGTGTACACATGACTGAGTTGACATGTGTATTTGGCTTGTTTCTGAGGGGTGCCCACTGTCCCGGGATGCATCCTACACAGGCTTTTCTGAATTAGACTCATGGTGGGACTGCATACAGCGAAACCTTTGGGTGAAAAGCTGTGCTTTATTTGTGTGGTGGTCTGTATTTGATGATGTCCTGGTCCGGCACATGTTGTGGGATTGTAGATCAACCAGGATGTTCTGCACCGCATTTGCACAGTGGCGTGCCTAATGTCCGTGACGCGATTGCAAAGAGCTTATAATAGAGGGTTCATGTGATGACAGACAGACTTACTGACTGAAAGGGTTGAGAGGCAGAAGCACTCAGACAGGTAATGTTGAACTGCACCTGGTCTTCATTCATTTTTTGTTTATCTCAGGCTTTTATTACATTGACTATTTTGGGTGTGTTTTGTATTTGGAAAATGTTACAATGTGAGTTTTTTTGTCGTCAACATACAAACGTATGACTTTAAGATAATGATAGTGAATAGTGATACTACGATTTCTGTCTAGGCCTATAGCGTTATACTGCATCCGTTTACATCTGGCTATAACATTTGCCAGGTGAAGTGATAAAACGCATTGAAGCCAATTTGCTGTATGATCATTTTGGATGCACATACTGTACACATACTGGAGTGATTCTATCAAGGAAAAAAATAGTCTGTCTTTGTATGTTATAAGAAGTTGAATTCAGTTTTGCAACAGAGTAGGAATAGCCACATTGGTCCAGTTACCTGGTGGTGATGCAGCCAGCTAATTCCCAACAGCTAAAACCCTCAGGAAGGTCACTGTTTGGCTCTTGATCTCATTAGGAATTAGACAGTACAGTTCGTCTTAATTGGATGTTCTTTGCTTTTCTGGGTTACCCAATTTGTTTATTAATTGATGTAGGCTGGCTAAGGGATGCCAGATTTTCAAACGCTGTTAGCTAGATGTTGACAATAGATCTGTGATGGATCTGCTCAGGTATGGAACATGTAATAAAAATCATCCCAAATGATCATTCTTCTGCACCATATGCCATCTATTCATAAGAAACCATATAGGATTATTAAACAATCCAGTAACTCAAGGCAAGCTCTTTTGTAGAACAGAATGAAACTGTTCATGCTGTGTTGGATTTTGCCAAAAGATGTTAAGCTGTTATATAAGGGGAAGGACACCAAGCACGGAACTGACTTGCTCGGTGTATCAAATACTAATCCTATTTGGGACCTGTTTACAGACTTTTTTCTCAATCAATCCAGACAGCACTGTGCAGTAACAACAGCTCAATATACTGTGCAAAGTGAAACAAGTTGAAGTGATTCATGGTTACTCTTCACCATGTATAACATGATGAATTGTATTCCCAAATACTGGTCATCTCCATGGTATCTTATCTTATACAAAGTAGCAGAAATGTGGTGTTATATTTAAGTATATTCAGATACAAAGTGCATGTGTTCTGGCTCTGGGCTCTGTAAAATGTCTTGAGATTATTTTAACTTTTAGCGCTGTATAGAAATAAATTTAATATGTTCATAATGTCTTTCTCAAACACCTCCACTTGAATCTCAGGCAGCCATTCACTCTGCTTTGGTGCTGCTTTGGTATGTCTGTGCTTGGCACTGAATCCCCATGGCCTTGGACACGCTGGTGTTTATGGCCATTGAGTGTTCCCTCGGCCACGAGAATCACCGTATGGCCAGCCCCTGATTAGCATGGTGTGAGAGTTATTGTATGACAGGCGGCGGGTGGCTGATGGGTCATTATGACTGGCTGGTGAGACGATGAGTCAATCACTCTGGATCCTCACCTGGTCAAGTGGAGGGGGTTTGGAGCACCACCTGGCCCAGACAAAGTCACAGACAGCTTCTGGTTTGCCCTCAAGACATCCGTGAGACAGCCGTGAGACGTGGAGATAAGGATGAGACTGACTTTGGGTTACTGCCTCAGCTGTTCTTTACTACAAGAGCTGACCAAGCTGCAGGACAGAGCTGACTGATGTACTGGACTCTGTTTGTTCATATCAACTTTTACTGTTGCTTTCTGGAAGTGTAAGGATTTGCGCTTTTTTCACAGAACCTTCTTGCTTCTTATGACTATGTTTGGTATATAGTAGGCTATTTATGATGAGCACCGGCGATTGTTTTCAAGCTTCTCTCAGGTATTCATCTTGCTTTCTTTTTTATGACTTTTTTCAGAAATCCCTGTTGAAAATCAGTCAGATATGGGTCGCAAGGAGGCTGAGTATGACTGGAAGAAAAGCACGGAGAACATCCAGGAGGTGTTTGACTTCATGGAGGTGCTCGGATCGTAAGTACTCTTATCAGCACACTCTCATCCCTCATCTGTTGTTAACTCATTTATGACTTTTTCCATTCATTTGTACACGCTCCTCAAAATATATGTTTACAGGGGTGTCCCTTATTTTAACTTCCTTACAAAATAATGGCAAATATCCAAAAAAATATCTCAAGTGGAGCACTCCATACAAATTTACTTTGTTGGAATGAACTGATTGCCTCAACTGGATGATTCATTGAATGAGTACATGGGCTTTTCTTGCTCCACTGACCTTAATGAATATAGCCACTTGTCTTAAACTGACAAGACAGATTGCTAGTCATGACTGATTTATTGTCCTCATCTAAACCTAGTTTTCTCTTTCATGAAAGGCTTGACTAGGTAGCACAAGGTTCAGGTTGGTTTCAGATTCAGGTTAGCTTAGCATAGCAAGGCTAGATGACAGACACAGATTTATTATCCAGACAGTCTCTATGTACAGCCACAGAAGGGCAATTGAGGCCATGACAGATGAATCAGTCTTGACTAAGCTGTCTGTAGTGCTATTGGGATGGTCATACTGGTAATGCTATGCTGTTTGGTGTATTGTACACTAGAATCTGTTGGTTAATGGCATGTTGATTTGAGTTTGCAATATACATTCACATTTTACAAAAGATTCTTCAAAAGTAGGCAGGTATCTTCAGTGATGACCTTTCATGAACAGGAAGCTGTGATTGACACTTGATACATTAAGTGTGCCTTGTGTGTAGAGAGTGTCTTGATTTTCACAAAAAGTGTGAGCCGTGCCTGAGATGCCTTAGATTACAAACTGGCAATATGAATGCAGCCGTCACACACACACACACACACACACACACACACACACACACACACACACACACACACACACACACACATATAGGCAGTGTTAAGCAGGCCTAACCATATTTGGTTTGATTTGACTGTCTTGCTTACCAGCCATGGATGATTTTGTGTGTGCTGTGTACTGTGTATTAGACAATTGTATCCCATTTATTAATAAATAATCTAACAATCATATTATAATCTGTACATTTAACTACTGCACCCTGAGGTCAAATGAAATTATTGGAGTACTCAACAGACATGTAATGATTCATTTCATTATTGTAAGTGGCTCATTCTCAGCATCAGCATTTTGAGAATGAGGGCTCTTGTCTGTAGCTGCAGGTAATAGGCTAAATAGGTCAGACAGTAATCCACAGACCTGTCAGGTGGCAGTGTCTGTGTCTGCGTCTGTGGTGCTGAGCGCACTGACAGCGGAGGGCCACTGGAACATCAGGTCCCAGCGAGACATGAGCGTGTGTCTGAGAGAAAGAGAGAGAAAGAGAGAGAGAGAGATTTAGAATTATGTTATCAGAGCTCTGCCCCATATGGCCAATTCAAGTGACCTTGGATGTCTTCTATATGGCCTATTTGTTTATACACATTTGTTTATACCAAGGTAAAGAGAATACTAGAATAACACTTTATTGCCCATTAGTGCCATTGCATGGTACATAACACAGGTAGTCAACACTGGGAGCCTCCCCATTGTAGTAGAGAAACAGTGCCTCTGTGATGACTGGAGCAAACGGAGAACAGAGCGTGTGTCTGCAGGTGGGCTCATCTACCTGAAGGACAGGTCTCAGGGTCAAATGGGGGGAGGTGGAGGGGTGACGGAGTGGACGCTAATCTCTCTGACAGACTGAGTAAAGGAAAGAAGGGGGAGCGTGCGAGGGTGGACGCGCACGCGCCCCCAAACTAATCTCTGCCCTGCTGCATCGGCACACTCATGTCCACTCCAGTCCACTCCAGTGTCTTTTTGTTCCTTTGTTTGTTTGTGTGTGTGTGTGTGTGTGTGTGTGTGTGTGTGTTTGTTTGTTTGTTTGCAGGGGTCATCTGGCTTTTAAGCTCGACGTCTCAGAGTAGCCTTGCTTGACTCATCAGACTTCCCTTGCACTTAACCTTGCTTTGATCATTAAGAGGCAGAGGCTGCTAAAACACTCCTCAGTCTCCTTGTTACTCTGGGTTCTTGCCCTTAGGCAAAGATCTTGTAATGATGTGTGTGTGTGTGTGTTTGTGTGTGTGTGTGTGTGTGTGTGTGTGTGTGTGTGTGTGTGTGTGTGTGTGTGTGTGTGTGTGTGTGTGTGTGTGTGTGAAGGGGGTGTTTGTGTGTGTGTGTGTGTGTGGGGGGTGGAGGGGGGTGTTTGTGTGTGTATGTGTGGGTGTGGGTGTGTCTATGTGTGTGCATGCTTATGTCAGTGTGTGTGTGACTGTGTGTCTGTATGTGTGTGTGTGTGTGTGTGTGTGTGTGAGAGAGAGAGAGAGAGAGGGGGAGGAGAGAGAGAGAGAGCTGTGGTATTGCAGGTGGATGAAGAGCTAATTCTTGTTAATTAGCGTCTGACCCAGGGGAATGGAACAATCAGTTCTACTTCACCACTGACTCAGGGCTGTTTTGTTCTAATTAAACGCACTACTGTACACTGAGTGTCCACGCACATGTGCATCTGCTCGGCTTAGCTGACCACTCTACAGGGAAGTGCCCCTATCCTTTGCCCATTTTACAGGGTCATTTTTCATTCTCTCTTTATTCTCTCATACCATTTCATTCTTTCTATGCCCTTGTGCCTGCAGCCTGGCCGTCTTCATGGCCTGCTCTCCCCCTGATGCTGGTGCTGGTGCTGGTGCTGGTTCTGGTGCTGGGGCTGGGGCTGGGGCTGGGGCTGGGGCTGGGGCTGCTGCGCCTGTTCGTCTTGGCCATACAGGCGCGGGGCTGTCTGTCTGCTGCTTTAGATGTGCTGTTGTGTCTACGGCCTGTGATCTTACCAAAGATTGATATGCAGACACGGTGCTGTTGTATGCCCAGATTGATGCATGCAGGTCTACAGTAGGGCCGTATGCCCAGATTGATGCCTGCAGGCCTACAGTAGGGCCGTATGCCCAGATTGATGCATGCAGGTCTACAGTAGGGCCGTATGCCCAGATTGATGCCTGCAGGCCTACAGTAGGGCTGTATGCGCAGGCTGTCTGCTCAGGTGTGTGCAGTGTGAATGGGCCCCCCTGTGGTGTGGCTGCTGTTGCATGCACAGGTTGCCTGCTGCGGTTTCCGTTGCGTTAGGGATTTGCCTTCTAATCCCTGCTGGTGAGAACAGCTATTCCCAGGCACAGGCTAAGAGAGGAACCGGAGGCCGACAGCACTAGGACACTGTGGCTTTTCATCTGACCATGTGGTCCAGTAATCCCTCCAGCAGGCCACCTGAAACTGACCTCACCAGATATCATCAGGACCCTATTGTACCTTATAAAAGTCTATGGCATATTGATTGATCAAGTGATTTATGAGGGAAAAAAAGGTGTCGTTGTAAATTATGGAGGCACAATCATGGAGCTACTTGTGTACACACACACACACACACACACATATATATATATATACTAATGGACTCCTTTCTCTTTTTCCGTGTGCGTGTGTGTGTGTGTGTGTGTCTAGTGGGGCATTCTCTGAGGTCTACATGGTGAAGGAGAAGAAGACAGGAAAGCTCTTCGCCATGAAGTGTGTGAAGAAGAAGAACAAGAGGGACCTGAACCTGGAGAACGAGATCGCCGTACTGAGGAAGTGAGTTTGGGCCAGTGTGTGCACATGTGTACGTGTGTGTGTGTGTGTGTGTGTGTGTGTGTGTGTGTGCACATGTGCAACCAGATGCTCATCCTTTTGATAGAGCAGATCTAGAATCAGAATCAGAATCAGCTCATCCTTCTGATAGATCAGATCTAGAATCAGAATCAGAATCAGCTCATCCTTTTGATAGAGCAGATCTACACCACACAATGCCCTGCTCACACGTGTGTCTTTTGCAGGATCCAACATGAAAATGTGGTGTGTCTGGAGGATTTCTACGAGAGCCGGAGCCACTATTATCTGGTCATGCAGCTGTGAGTTTCCTTTGGCTCTGTCATTACTTCAATTACAGACTCACAGCACACAGCCCACAACCCACATGGCTGTATCAGTGGATGGATTTGAACATGAGCGGACTTGTCCTTAATGCTCATTTCTGTGTGTGTGTGTGTGTGTGTGTGTGTTTGTGTGTTGTGCAGTGTGTCTGGAGGGGAGTTGTTTGACCGGATTTTGGACAGGGGCATGTACTCAGAGAAGGATGCCAGTCATGTTATCAAACAGGTGCTGGAGGCGGTCAGCTATCTGCACAATAATGGCATTGTTCATCGAGACCTAAAGGTACATACACACACACCTTTCTCTCTCTCTCTCTATCTCTCTCTCTCTTACGCACACACATACAAACACACATGCACACTTGTACACACACGTGCACACTTGTACACACACGTGCACACTTGTACACACACATGCACACTCAATCCTAGGTGTTCATCATGTGATTCTCTCTCTTATCTTTCTCACTCTTATCTTTCTCTTTCTTGCTCTGTCAGCCTGAAAACCTGCTGTACTACAGTGCAGATGAAAACTCTAAGATCATGATCAGTGACTTTGGTCTGTCAAAGATGGAGGACAACGGCATCATGTCCACTGCCTGTGGCACCCCTGGCTATGTGGGTAAGCATTCGGACCACACGCAGGGCACACAGCACTGTTGGAGTCAGGAATACTAATGTCCTGTCTAGTGACTGAAGATATCCCATATAGATAGATAGATAGATAGATAGATAGATACTTTATTGATCCCCGAGGGGAAATTCAATATGAGTTTGTATGTAACTCCGCCCACTTTTGTCTCATTGTTGCACAGCCCCTGAGGTGCTGGCCCAGAAACCCTACAGCAAGGCAGTGGACTGTTGGTCCATTGGAGTCATCACCTACATTCTGTAAGTACTGCTGTCCGCTTATGCGATCACTATAACAAAATCCCCAGAGAAGAACATCTTTAGGTCTCACTGCTAATCAATCCAATAGTCACACAGTAAGCCACTGTACTGGCCAAATGTACTAAGAGCAGATGTTACAGTAAGAGCATATGGGTGGATTTAGAGCACACCCTTGTGGATTAAGGCTGTAAAGCACGCACAGAGCTCTGATGTTTGCTTCTCTTCTTGTCCATGTAGTCTCTGTGGCTATCCGCCTTTCTACGAGGAAACAGAGACTCGTCTCTTCTCTAAGATCATGAAGGGTCAATATGAGTTTGACTCTCCATTCTGGGATGACATCTCAGATTCTGGTGAAGCTCCTTTTTTTTAATCTCCTCTCTCTCTCTCCATCTCTCTCTCATTCATTCAGTCGTTTAATCTCCTCTCTCTCTCCATCTCTCTCTCATTCATTCAGTCGTTTAATCTCCTCTCTCTCTCCATCTCTCTCTCATTCATTCAGTCGTTTCTTTCCCAGAACAGATGCCGTGCCGATAGGTTCTAATGTCTGTGCTGGGTTGTGTTACAGCTAAAGACTTCATTCGGAACATGATGCAGAAGAACCCAAAGATGCGCTACACAACGGACCAGGCCCTCAGGCACCCCTGGTGAGTCCAGCACCCAACCTCAGGGTGTAACAGAGTCAGCTGTAGGGAGGGTGGGCTGGTTGTGCTCCGAATACCTCCTAGCTGTCTTATGTGTAAATGGAGTGTTGACACAGCGGCCTTGTGTGCGTTTCTCTCAGGATCATCGGGAAGACAGCGCGCTGTCAAGACATCTATCACTCCGTCAGTGAGCAGATGCAGAGAAATTTTGTCAAGACCAAGTGGAAGGTAAGCTCAGAAAAGCCACTACCTCCTACTGTATGCATGGACACATACACAACACAAATGGAGAACTAATTCCTGTTTGTGTGTGTGTGTGTGTGTGTGTGTGTGTGTGTGTGTGTGTGTGTGTGTGTGTGCCACAGCAAGCCTATAATGCGGCAGTGGCTATCAACCACATGAGAAAGTTGCAGCTGGCTCACTCCGAGCTGGGCTTGCGTCAGGACCGCACCGTACCGGACATCAACATTATGGAGGTGTCCACCGTCGCCCCACCCAAGGAGGCCAGCAAGGAACCCAACAGCGACGAGGTCAACGGCAACGTCCCGGCCAATCACAGCGCAGCTGTGGTTCACATGTGTGTGCCACACAGCTGTAGTCAGGCAGCGCTGAGCGCCGGTAAGCGTGAGCCCACGGAGCGGGCGGCCAGCCCTACTCGCCCGCACGGCGGCACTCTCCCCATGCACGCTGGAACGCTGACCAGCGCTGAGCGGGGCAAGCATGTTTACCACTCCGAGCCTGCCAACCTAAACGGGTAAGAGCCCTATCAACGTCATTTTTCAACTACTACTGTGGCAGCTATGTACAACGATGCCTCCTTCTAATAATAGCTTTAGAGATTCTAATTGTACTCTCATTGTAATGCACTTTCTCTGCATGAATGGATGTATTGCAGGTACAGTACTAGAGCTACCAATCGTTGGGGCCAGAGTCTGCAGACTGGTGTGTGCTCCGTCATGTGATCGCATGGGAGGTTCACCATGACTTTAATTGACCAAGTAAGCACTTACTGTACACATGCACACTAACAATAGCTCACAGCAGGGCTCATGCACATAACACACAAAGATATGAACAGGAACTAACGGCTGTCACATAAAATATCAATTATTAGAGTTACCATAGTTTACAGTTGCCACCTCCTATCACTCCTCAATATGGCTGGTGTTTTCACCAGAACCAAGAGTATCATGTTACATAATGTCACATAACTGGGATCAGATTATGATTCTCTCCCTCATTTGTTTTCCCACCCATTGCTCTCTTTGTCTTCCTCTGTCTGTCCCTTCTTCTGATTGACAGGTCAGTATTTCTGACCCAGCCAATGACTGTTTGGAAAGGGGCAGAGCCCACAGGCAGACAGGAAAGCTCATTGGACAACAGCCTATGGATGGAGAGACTCTGAATCCACAGCAGTTCAGAGGGTGCCAAGAGGTCTCCCTATACACATATGCGTAACACACATAAAGTATACCTAAAATACACACACCACACCAAGCGCTGTCTGCTCACATCAACAATGTTTTTGTGAAGAGCAGCTAACTTCCCAGCATCTGGACACTTGCTAAAGATAATTCTTGTCCAGTAAAACAAACTGTTCATATATCAGTGTGATCAAACACAGAGTATTAATGTGTGTGTGAGATCCGCGCCTGTGTGTGTCTCCCAACAGACACACTCTAGTCTGCCTCTGACAAGCAGAGGTATTGGGACAGGATGTCTGTCTGCGTTAAGCGCTTCAGTGTATTGGTGCTTCTGTGTCTCTGTGCTATTCCACTCCCCTAGCCGAGCTCCACCGCATGCGACGCCTACTCATGCTACTGTAGAAGGCTTACTGCTATGGTGTGCTCAACTCACACTCTTGTGTGAACTCTGCAACATAAATTACAAGCACTATGATTAACTATTTATGATAGATGTCTTGTATATTTTCACATTTTCTTCATCTAGATTCTTTAGAACCATGCTATATTTTTTATATTTCATGTATTCATATACCATGTATATACCTTTGATTTTTTTAAAACAAAAAGAAAGAAAGAAAAAATATTGGCATATACTCACATGCTCACCTTCATGTATGGTCATCTTGTTGTTCCTTGATTCAATATAGTATACATACAGTATAACTTGCCTATTGCTGCCTCCCTGTTAATGTCTGTGTTGGTTGTTGTGGTTTTGTTTGTTGTTGTGACTGACAATTCTCCTGCCCGAAGACCAGAGGCATGTGTGGTCACAGGAGATACTAGTTTCTCACTGTGAAATACTTCCCTTCTGTGAATAATAAAGAGACCATCCCCACAATTGTTCACTAAGCCTGCTTTCTTTCGAAACCTACTGAGGACACTTTAAGATGGCATAGTGCCCAGCAGAGAGTGCTGCTTTGATATGCCATTTCTTGTTCACTAGTGTTCACTTGTCCTGTCAAAGCACAGTTCTAAATAATGTTGTTATTTAGTCATACATTATAACAAAATATAAAATATTAACACCAATATAAACAATTTTGGTCATTTTGGTTCAATGATTTTGAACCAAATTTATCATTCAGGATGCTTACAGTACAACCCCAAATCACCTGTAGATAGATAGATAGATAGATAGATACTTTATTGATCCCCAAGGGGAAATTCAAGGTCTCAGTAGCATACGGACATCACACACAACATGCACTTACAGCAGAAATGGTAAATATAAGTATAAACCTATAACAAAACTCCACCGTACAATAGAGACAGTAGAAGATAAGAAAAACGAACAAAACTAAATACTAAATTTACTATATAAATTAAATTAAAAAATCCACAGTGTGCTTAAGGGTGATCAAGCATGAGACGCTTGCAGTGACAGGGTGGTCAGTAAGGTGCTCAAGAGAGTGAGTGTCATGGTGAAGGTGCAAAAACTAGTCCAACAGTAGTCCTGTAGTTCTGTGTGCATGGTAAGGCTGGTTTGGCAGAGAAAGAGCCCCTGTGTTTCTGCTCTGTGCTATGGAGTCATGAGAGGATGTGTCACAGGATGTGAGGAGACAGCCTGACACACACACACCTCACATCCTGTGTGCTGATGCGGCCAGTGGCCAGAGGTGAGATTAGCGTGTGGGATTAGGCGCGGAGCCCCCTCACTCTCCTGCTGAGGGGCTGCCGCCCTGGTGCCAGCATGGTGTCCGAATGATGAGATGGACCAAACAACAGCACACCACTGCCTAAGACAGCGTTGAATTTAGAGCTCATCTTTCGGACAGCTTTCGGACAATGTGTGTGTTTACTGAGTACGAGGCGATAGCTCTGGAGATACTGAGCTGACATGAGAATGATTAGTGTGTCTGGAGTGTGTGTATGTGTGTATGTGCATGTGTGGCTGCGGATGGATTTGCATTCATTACACACCAAAAGCTTTTGCACTTGGTTGGGATTCATATTCAAATGAACTTTTTGGATACTTTACCATTATAGCAGAATGTCTTATGTTCCAGTCAAGGTACTGCAAGACATGGAAAATGCAATATCCTCCTGAGAACCAATCCATAGACCTATGTCCTCTGTAGTGGACATAAGTTCTAGATGCATACCCCTCTACCCCTTTGAGCTATTCTATCAATTCCTGTGGTCTTTTAATGAGGACATCCTGGGCTTTCTAATGATATATCATGTGATTGGCTGGGTTGCTGGGAACCTCCTCTTCCTGGTTCTCAAAAATGGTTGACATCAAAACAAGCACATTTTATGGAAGGAGGAGAGATAAGTCAAATAGTGTCTTCTTATTAAGCATTCATTATGATGGCAATATCTGGTCTTGTTAATGAAAATGTCAGGAATCATATGATTAATTTTGAAAGAAGTTAAGTTATTTACATTTTGAAATAATAGTGACTTTATGAATGTCCATTATAATGGACACCAGGACCAAAATATTTTGATTTTTTTGGGGAAATTTAGGAGATAATTTGTATAGGATGAATGAGGGGGGGGGGCAGATTTGGAGCTCTCAGGTGATGAGTGAGTGAAACAGAGATGAGGACTATGAACCTGTGCCTCAAGAAGATAGCGAGGAAGAGTAAGACTAAAAAATGAATTATCGCAGATGAAAGAAAAACATGAAAATGAAATGAACAATCCAGAAAAAAGAAATACAACTGTCCAAAAATGCAAATAAAGTAATCTAGAAGGATAAATAACATTTTCCCTTATATTTGGTTAAGTTTACCCTTAATTTAATACCACTAAAAGCATAATTTGTCCATTTTTGTCTATTTTCATGGCTACCTTTTCATACTAAAACGGTCCTTTTGTCCACCACAGGGGGCATGCTATAAAATTTAAAATAAAAATAAATTTAAAAAAATAAAAATTGTAAGAGGTTTTTTTTTTATCCTAAATAGAAAGGAAATCACAAAAAAAATAAATTGTTGGACACTTTTTTTTCTTGGTTCTCAGGAGGATATATACTCTCAATAAGACAACAGCATAATACAAGGCAGTGCATAGAGAGGAAATACAGTGCAAGAATAAAGCCTTTATCTAAACAAAGCACTGAAGAAGTAGCACATCTGCAGCATTCACATCTGTAGCCATTACAGAATAGCATGCACTGACTGGGCCCTGTGAGTCTCATGCGTGATCAGTGAGCAGTAACACAAGGTGTTATGAAATGACAAGTGAAATGTATAACTCTAAGAAGCTGTCACTTCACCAGACAACACATACAACACACAACCCCAGCAGTCTGGCTGACCCAGGGCCTGTCTGGGAAATACAGTCTGCTGTTTTGGGCAAAAGATCATGGTGTACACACACACACACAACACACACTCACACACAGGCACACACGCACACACACACAAACACACATGCACACACACACACACACACACACACACACACACACACACACACACACACACACACACACACACACACACACACACACAAATGCCCTTTTGGCACTCATGCAGAAGTGGGTCAGAAGTCTGGATCACTTTACTGGCCACAAGAGGTAAGAGTGGACCGCATAGGAAGACAGAAGAGAGTGTTGCTTCACATGTCATCCTCTTTCCCCTCGTACGCAAGCACAGGCTCCAGGGACAGCCGGGCCTTGAGGTCCAGGGAGGTCCAGCTGTCACACCCTCTTCTCCAGGCCAGAGGGAAGCTCTCGGGGTCACAAGCCTGATTGTGCCACAGCTCCACAACATTGCGCCAGCATCCTAGCCCAAGAGCTGTCACAAGGTCTCAGGGTGTTGCATTAATGGTGATTATGTATTTTCAGATTGGATCGGACAGGAACTCTGATATTATAGGGAAAACTGTATAAACAAATCTCTCAATTCTATCCGAGTCTATTTTGTATTAAGTGGTGTTAGTGTTGACCTAACAAACTAAACATATTAATGTTGGTCATCTTATATGTGACTGAATGATTGTTGATTATTTGTCTAATGACAGTAAAGGATCATGACTGGCCAACCTGTGTGTGGCACTTATTATCTGATTAGCACAGTAGTATAGCACCCCCTAGGGGCCAACTGGCTTCATGATGGCATTCAGGTGGAAACAGTTTGGTATTGCTTCTTTTACAGGTGGGTCTCAAACATTTAGAATATCGTAGAAAAGTAAATTTTTCCCCCTATTTTAGTTCAATGAGTCAATGAGTGCCTTCTGGACAACTATCAAGTCTGCAGTCTTTCCAATGATTGTGGTTGTGGTTACTGAACCAGAAGAGTTTAAAGGCTCAGGAAACCGACATTTCTGTAATATAACCTCTTTATTCTAATATTTTAAGATATTCATTTTTGGTTTTCATGAGCTATAAACCAGCAAAACATGGCTTTACATATTTCACTTCATATCTAATGAATCTAGAATATATGAAAGATCCACTTTTTTAACTAAATTAGGGGGTAAAAGCGAACTTTTCGCCGATATTCTAATTTTTTGACCACCTGTATATAACTTCACAGAGCGATGACCTCGCTCCCGGATTAGTGTCAAGCTTATGCAGAGATTTTTATTTATTTATTTATTTATCTCAGCCTGTGTGTGTGTGTGTGTGTGTGTGTGTGTGTGTGTGTGTGTGTGTGTGTGTGTGTGTGTGTTTGTGTGTGTGTGTGTGTGTGTGTGTGTGTGTGTGTGTGTGTTTCTGGCTTCCCTCTGATCAACCTACAGCCCACAAGTGGACTCACTGAGCCAAAGACACATCCCTGTCCCTTCACTGGGCTGTCTGACTCTTGCATGATCAGATCATGATCACAGTCACTCAGTAGCCCTTTCCTTCTCCCTCAGAGACACACTACACACAGCACAGAGAGACAGGGACACACTACACACAGCACAGACACACTACACACAGCACAGAGACAGGGACACACTACACACAGCACAGACACACTACACACAGCACAGACACACTACACACAGCACAGAGAGACAGGGACACACTACACACAGCACAGAGAGACAGGGACACACTACACACAGCACAGAGACAGAGACACACTACACACAGCACAGAGAGACAGGGACACACTACACACAGCACAGAGAGACAGGGACACACTACACACAGCACAGAGAGACAGAGACACACTACACACAGCACAGAGAGACAGGGACACACTACACACAGCACAGAGAGACAGGGACACACTACACACAGCACAGAGAGACAGAGACATACTACACACAGCACAGAGCGACAGGGACACACTACACACACTACACACAGCACAGAGAGACAGGGACATACTACACACAGCACAGAGAGACAGGGACATACTAGACACAGCACAGAGAGACAGGGACACACTACACACAGCACAGAGAGACAGGGACACACTACACACAGCACAGAGAGACAGAGACATACTACACACAGCACAGAGAGACAGAGACATACTACACAGCACAGAGACAGGGACACACTACACACACTACACACAGCACAGAGAGACAGGGACACACTACACACACTACACACAGCACAGAGAGACAGGGACACACTACACACAGCACAGAGAGACAGAGACATACTACACACAGCACAGAGAGACAGAGACATACTACACACAGCACAGAGAGACAGGGACACACTACACACACTACACACAGCACAGAGAGACAGGGACACACTACACACACTACACACAGCACAGAGAGACAGGGACACACTACACACAGCACAGAGAGACAGGGACACACTACACACACTACACACAGCACAGAGAGACAGGGACACACTACACACAGCACAGAGACAGGGACACACTACACACACTACACACAGCACAGAGACAGGGACACACTACACACAGCACAGAGAGACAGAGACACACTACACACAGCACAGAGAGACAGGGACACACTACACACAGCACAGAGAGACAGGGACACACTACACACAGCACAGAGAGACAGGGACACACTACACACAGCACAGAGAGACAGAGACACACACACACACACACCACAGAGACAGGGACACACTACACACAGCACAGAGAGACAGGGACACACTACACACAGCACAGAGAGACAGGGACACACTACACAGAGAGATAGAGACATGCACAAAGGCACACCACTGAGTGGCTACAAAACTGAAGCATGTCTTACATTTATTGAGTTTTGTTATACATATTACACTTCTGGGTCAACGTTTTGGGTAAAGCTCTTAATTATGAACAAATGATATTCATACATATTCCACCCATACCACAACAAGACTGTCTCTCAGTGTTATAGACTCTGTACAACATTATGCAACATCCTTCCTCTATGTCATTGTGCGTTACTTCCAGTAAGCTTACCCGTGACCTCACAAGTGGTTTGTGTACGTCTCTGTTTGTAGCAAGCTCTTTTATTGATGAAGTGTGAATTTCCCACTGTCAATAATGACCTTTGTGTGGAGTTAACACAGCTCAACGAGCCAATCTCTTCCCATGAGTATGAATCAGGTGGGAGGAGCCTCCCCGTTCTAGGTCTTCATAAGGATGGATCCCAAAGGCTCCTTACCCACTGATACCGGGACAACTCATCACATACTGTATTACATTTTATCGTTTTGGACTATCCTTTCATGTAAGTATGATTCTTCATTACTTATAACTAAAGATGACAGTGTTTCCAGTGCATTTCAACATTGTGATGCTGATGGCCATACAGTCACAGCTATAGAACAATGACAGAAGAATCATGATATAACATTGTTTCAAAATTGTCTCCAAAATCATTGTACAAAAGTAGGCAGCATTTAATCCATTTGCCAGTCTAACAGCAGAATCAGTAAACTTACTGAGCTCAAACCAACATTACAAGTTGAATTTCCCCTTGGGGATCAATAAAGTATCTATCTATCTATCTATCTATCTATCTATCTATCTATCTATCTATCTATCTATCTATCTATCAAGTCCCGAGGACCAAGTGTATCCTAATGGTTTGTCACCTATACGTTACCAGGTCAGCCGAGTCCAAGATGCAAAGCATGCAGGAGGTGCTTCCATTTGCCCGTGAGCTGATGGCGCAGGGTGGGAGCCGGGGGCTGCTGAAGATCTACCTGCTGGGCTCCGGCATGGCCGTCTGTGGGTTGGTAGGGGGGCTGGTGGACGCCGCCTCCTTCGTCTTCGGCGAGAAGGACACACTCTCCATGGAGACGGAGCAGTCGGTGCCTGTGAGAGCGGTTGAGGAGCAGTCGGTGCCTGTGGAGCCTGTCCTCACTGCTGTGGAGCCTGACGACACAGCCGATATTTTTGAGGAAGAAGAGATGTTCGCCAAAGCCAAGCAGAACCCAGCCATCACACAGAGGAGGAGGAGTCGCTCCTTTGCATCCTAGACCTTTACACACACACACACACACGCACACACACACACACACACACACACACACACACACGCGCGCACACACACACAGCACAGACACACAGACACACACACACACACACACACGCGCACACACACACACAGCACAGACACACACACAGCACAGACACACACACACAGCACAGACACACAGAAATATAACACATTCATAGCTACTGATTATGGACTTTGGACTTATATGGTTGTGTTGGGTTTGGATTACATGTGGTGCAGGCTAATAATGATATCTGATGCCTTCTTGCTGGCTTCTGGAGGTGATGTAATATGGTTTGGGGATTGCTTAAGACTGGCGGTAACCTTGAACATGGGCCTACTTGTTTATCATCCCATGAGAGCAATGACACTATAACACTGAAACATATTAAAACTTAAAAATATCAGCACTGGTCTGTGGTTTTTCAGCAGGAACTGCAACTCATTCATATGGAGAGAGGAGGGTTGAGTCAGGTTTTTGATAGATAGTTAAGAGTATATTGATTGCATATCCTAATGTTAATGTTAACCAACAGATATTTATTGAAAGATAATCACATGTAAAACAGAAAGATCTTTAAAAATTAAATAAACTCAAATTGTTTTATAATGGGTAACGATGTGCCATTATTCCAAGCACTCTCCTCTTATTAAGACCACCGCTAGTGTAGCCAATCCATAGGGATTTTTTTTTTTTCGTAATCTACTTCCTGAATTTTTGGTCAATGATTCCTGGGACACCGAAACACTGGGGCACATGAAACTTGATAAGCATGTTATGTAGCCCCACTAGACTTTTACGGGGGAAAAAATTTGGTCCCCGGGGCCAAATTCTTGCATTTCAACAAAGGTGTTACAAGTAAGGAAGAGCATGGTTTAGGCTTCAAAGGCTTAAAGTAAAGTAACTGATCATATTTGTAAAATGTTTTGCTTGCATAAAGGTGGAGTCATTAAGCATAAACTGCTCGCAATGTAGTTTGTGCAAAGAGCTCTTTTATTCTTACTATTCTTTCTATTCTATACGACAAAACGAATTACTCTATATGAAGGGCCTTTCATTAGGAAACTTGATAGTTAGGCCTATTCAAATACATAATGCCCCATATATGTTATGGGAGAACATTTTTACATAGTGTTTGTTAAAAATGACTATCAGCCGATATATTGATTTTTGAAAAACTCAAACGTTGAAATCAGTGTCGGCCCTCAAAATCCCTATTTGACTAAAAACAGATATAAAAAAATATATTTAGATATTAAGCTTTATTTCTTATCTTTATCTTTCTTAGTTTTATTTGAAAACAATGAGGAAAACTCTATTCGGTAAATTTATTCTGAGAAAACATAAACATGTCATAGAGAGATAAATATTGTTTTTAACAAAATCATGTGTCACTATTAGGCAGAAGCTTGTTAATATTCAACTTTTTAAAGTTGATGAGTGTGTCTAAGAACTTTCAAGTGGTCATGAGTCAATTAACCAAAACATTTGCCCAAATCAACACAAACATGGTTTACTGAACACAAAATTAAGCTTCTGCCATGGTCATCTCGGTCCGCTGATCTGATCTCCAGTAAAACATGCAGTGGGGTGAAATCACCATGATAGGGGAGAATGCACAAGAGGACCTAAGCATTTGGACAATATCTGGAGAGATTTTGTAAAGAGGAATGGTCTCATATACCTTGCTTTTTATTCTACAATTTAATGGGATATCATAGGAAGAGATTACGAGGTGTTTCATTGTCAAAGGGAGGCTTTACAAAGTATTTGATACAGAGGTGCCAATAACTGTGGTGCCACATGTGTATTTGTTAGTCTTGAGGTTGGATATACAGCCTTATGATTTTCTTATTATGACCGCCGCGCAGCGCATATAGGTTTAGTCAGATTTTTTTTTTTTTTTTTTTTTTTTTTTTTTTTTTTTTTAGCATGCCCAAATTTCCGTCAATGATTCCGGGACACTGAAAGACCGGGTACACGAAACTTGGTGGACATGTAACCCACATGGATAGCATGGAACCATCGTTTTTCGTTTTGATCTGTAGCCCCCGCTGAATTGGACCCCAAGAAAGGAGGGTAGGGCAGACACAGTTTTCTGTGAATATCTTGAAAACCGTAGGGTTTAGGAGGACCATTTTTTTTTGTATGTTGATCTCAAGGGGCCATGTCAACCCATTCCATAACCACTCATTTCATGTATAGCGCCACCTAGTTAAACACAAAAAAGTAAAAATGAGGTGGTGTAATTGAAGGTATCTGTAACCTAACATAGTCAAAACTGCACGAAATTGGAAGTGTAGGATCATTATGACACCCTCTGTATGCACGCCAAGTTTTGTGGAATTCCGTTCATGGGGGCCACACAATAAATTAATTTATGTTATTATACACCAACTGGCCTGTAGGTGGCCGGAGACAGTTTTCTGTGAATATCTCGAGAACCGTAGGGCCTAGGAGGTCCACCTTTTTTTTGTATGTTGGTCTTAAGGGGGCATGTCAACCCATCCCATTACCACTTATTTCATGTATAGCGCCACCTAGTTAAAAATTAAAAGCTAAAAAATTAGGTGTTTTCATCACAATATCTCTGGCTGACAAGGTCAAAACTGCACGAAATTAAAAGTGTAGGATCATTATGACACCCTCCGAATGTATGCCAAGTTTTGTGTACTTTCGGTCAATGGGGCCCTACAATAAAATAACTTATGTGTACATTTAGTGGATTACACCAACAAGGATTCGGGACACTGAAAGACCGGGGTACACAAAACTTGGTGGGCATGTACCCCACATGGATAGCATGGAACCGTCATTTTTCGTTTTGATCTGCAGCCCCCGGCTGGACTGGACCCCGAAAGGAGGGTAGGGCAGACACAGTTCTCTGTGGGCAGACACAGTTCTCTTTTATGGTATGTTGGTCTCAAGGGCCCACATCAACCTGGCTCATAATCACTCATTTGTGATTTGCACACCCCCATCCCCCCCCTGGTAAAAATGAAAATGCAATATTATTCTGCTTTAATCGCCCCTGTCTTCAGTTAAGATGTTCAGAACTGCACCAAATTGTATGTGTATGATTGACCTGGCATTCTCTGGGGGTCTGGGGGTATGCCAAGTTTCGTAGAATTTCATCCATGGGGGTCTAAAAAAAAATTAGGTTATGTGTACATTTAGTGACTGTACACTCATTGGCCTGTAAATGGCGGTGCACACATATAAACATGCACACACACAGGCACCCACATACTATCGGTATTAGAGCGGCCGATACATAATTACAAATTCAGTAGGATCAAAAGAAAGCCAAAATAAATATTCATCATCATCATCATGGCTGCATTTTCAGTATTGGCGATAAGTAGTCATTTGTCCACTAGATGGCGATCGTTGCAGTGAGGCGTAATTTTGTTGGAAGTTAAAAGTGGGTTGGGGAAAAACAATGGACACTTCCTACAAGGACTGTAATTTACGCAGCGAACATCTAATAAGGACAGGGCGATGTTCACATGAAGTGTAATTCCCATTTCTTCTTGAAGCCGAAATAAATCTGAGGATGTTTATCGGACATGCTTGGTTTTACTGCAGATGCGTTAATCTTATGATATCAATAAGGACCTAGGTAATGTTACCGTTAAGCGTTGGTTGAGTGATGGAGGCCCATTTGATTGATTGCATTTGTAGAAAACTATAAAATGCGGTTATACCAAACAAATTGATAGCAGCACTGTTTGTATCTTTCGACTGTCATTTATTGCACGTGCTACAAAATCTTTCTGTGCAATGGAAGATTTACCAATGTTACACGGTCTGATACAGTTTTGCCTATACATGCGTGAGACTGAGGCGCCTGTTTATTTTGTTTTAAGTGCGTGCAGGGTGTGAGAGGGGAATCGATGTGCTTTGATTCCAGCTTGGTAGTTGTAGTCTGTGAAATTAAAAAAAGCGTGTGTGTGAAGTATCCAAACAATGACACCTTCATTTAATTATGGCTGCTTTTAGCAACACACCTTAAGCTACTGTGTAGTGGGTCCCATTTAGAAGTGGCTACTTCATTCGCTTTCCTTGACTCATGGAGCTGCGTGAATGTTATTACAACTTTTCGCCACGATATGGCAGTTTAAGTCCGCTTGATACTGTAAATTCGTAAGCCATTGGTTTCCAAAGGAGATTTTTATTTGTGTCGCCAGCATAGCCTATTGACAATTTATGTTGTGAATAGGCCTACCTTATAATCCTACCTTAGGGAAGCTAACAGCTTTCTATTTGGATCTAGTTTGTTAGTTACAGTTTTGTCATAACTCCCTAATGCATTTTTGCATTTAGAATAGCCAGAGCGTGTATATCTCAATCTGAAAATTAAACAATATCGGTGCCTATGGACTAGGCTGGGTGAACCCAGCCTGATCTGCCCGCTATTTATTTTTTTGATTTCTTAAAAGATTGAGCTTGGTCTGATGAAAGCCAGACTAGCCATGGACCTCAGTTACACAATGCAAGGGAACATGAATCAGCCTATATTTGCCCACGAACAATAACGGACAGAAGCTCTTCAACTTTGGCCAGTTAAAATGTGTATGAACAGTCTAGCGGACTTTGATTTCATCACAAGGCCCATTTGGACATGTCAGTTATTTGCACCACTGGTTAGATGTAAAACAGCATTTCGTTTCAGACTACTGTTACTTAATTTGTGCATTAACAATAACGTTTCAAACTACTGTTACTTAATTTGTGCATTGACAATAAAGTATTACATGAACTAAAGATGACTAAAATCTTATGTAGAAGAAGAAACATTCACAAAAATCCATCCATCCAAAATGACCTTTGTTTTTGATAGCTGTTGAAAACGGCATGGAACTGACAGAGATGTTTTTGTTTATAAATACATAAAAAATAAATAAATAAATAACATTATGCTGATACCTTTTGCTTTTCCCAAATACAATGTAGCCTACAGGTGTAAGTGACCTTTCATCAATCCAGTTGCAATGGATGAACTGTGATGAACTGCCCTACTTGTGATTGTTTAGAGATTTTAAAGGTTTTATAACAATGCTACATCTTCTTTGGCTATTCTACAATCTATTCACCTTTTCAGCACCAGTAGGCTACTTTCTGTGCAGCCGCACACACACACTCAGGCATGCCAAACAAGCATACACAAAAGTTTCAAGAGTGGGGGATGGAGTAAAATATGGAGACAAATTGAAGTGTGATTTATTTTCGCGGAATGGATGTACAGGACTGAGCGGCGGTCATATTTTGTACCGCTATGCGGTACATCTAGTTCAGTTCTACACTGGACTTGAATTACGAAATTCGGCACAGATACACAATTATGATTTTGGCCTATTGATTATAATGTGGTTAATTGTAAGTATAAGTATATTTTAATCTCTGCATTTAAGAAAATATAATCTCTGCATTTATCCCAATCCGTGAATTAGTGAAACACTCAGCACACAGTGAGGTGAAGCACACACTAATCCCGGCGCAGTGAGCTGCCTGCAACAACAGCAGCGCTCGGGTAGCAATGAGGGGTCGGGGTTCGAATCGGCAACCCTCCGGTTACAAATCCGAAGCGCTAACCAGTAGGCCACGGCTGCCGAATTGAAAGCTCTGTCAGTCAAATTCAATATCAAAATGTTTTACTTTGGCCTTTTATGGGGTATGTATTGGCAGACAGCCCTGGTAACTTACCGTTGTCGTTGACGCACCTGCTCGCTTGACTGCCACTGCAAAGTAGCCTGTGCATTGGCATTCTCCATGCGTGTAGCCTGCGTGTCAGATAACCCTGACGTTTCTTGTATTGTCGTGCTGGCTGTCGGAATGATCAGCAGTACAAATAAGTTCGCTAAAATATTGGTGGGGACAATATTGTCATCTTAAAATTTTGATTAGGACTAGTCCTTAGCGTCCCACCCTAAATCTACGCCCATGATTATATGTTATTATTAATGGCTACACTTTGGAGCACCTTAACAACTGGAAAAAAGAACGGTAAACATACAATTTCTTGGCACAAAATGCACGTTTCAGTCATTTTTATGCACAAATTGGTGTTACATTTTAAATCTAAACCACTTCCACAACTCATATTAGAAAAAGTATACTATGGACAGACAATTTGACCACATTAATGACATAACATCTTACAAATGCAATGTTTAGTGAACACATAATGTTAAATAAAAAGATACCCGCACACTGTTTCTATAAGCTCCTGGTTTTTTCACAACGTTTCGACCAGAGGTCTTCGTCAGGCATCTACCTGACGAAGACCTCTGGTCGAAACGTTGTGAATAAACCACTCTGGGAGCTTATAGAAACAGTGTGCCGGGTATCTTTTTATTTTTCAATTGTTGACTATGCCTTATACCCAGCACCTGTTTAAATTTTGTAGATGTGCGTGCACTCCACTCTTTGAACACATAATGATAACAGACATATGTGGGTGTTGTAAGTAAAGTTAAAAATTCCGTCCAACAAAAAATTGACATTAGTCTTAGAAAGAGCTCAACAGACTGACCCTATTTGGCAGAGGGTTATACCTTTGCTATACTTCATACCAAGCAACAACCTTCTATCAACATGCCCAGAAACAATATGAACATCAGAAACATGTATGGTTCTGGGAAATCACCCTAAACTTCACCATCAAAGTTTTCTGTCAAACGCTGTCCACTCCAGCACATGAGAATATGCAATACAAATACAATTCTGCATATATGTCGCCAAATGTTATTTTTCTTACATTACATAGATGGTGATGCCATAAGGAACAATAATAAACCATACAAAGAGTTTGTATCAATTTTTAACCTCATACTAATGGCAAAATAAATGACCTTTGTTTCTGATGTCCACTCCAACACATTTCAAGTGTAGTGGATTATGGTAAACCATACATTTTCAGAATCTTGTGTAATTTGTGCTATGCTATCATGCAGTTAACAAGCATATTTTACCAGGTGGTGCTATATACTAGCCTGCCCACGCCCACCTTTCTCCTTTCAGGGAGATACTCTGGAACACCATAGTTCAGATTCCGTCAAACAAAAAAAATGTCAGCCCAATCAACAACAAGAGGGGATGACAAAATCAAAACTGACTGTTAAAGCATTGCCTGCAAAAATGCAAACATCAAAAATTGTAGTTGGAAAAATGTATTTACAGAAAAAGTAAGCTCACATACATTGTTTCCTGACTGCCTATTCTCTTTATAGTTTGTAAAGTTAATGAAACTGAATCCCATTTGATTCTATTTATCACCTTCTAACTGCAGAGGGTGAAGCACAGTTGATTGAAATTACAATTGTGATTACAAATGCAATTAAAATAGCATAATTATGCACTCTGTGAAACATGCACAGCAATACCCTAATTTTATCCAGAAAAGTGTTTGAGACAAACAGAGTCAGCATTTTACCATTTAATAAGTAACATATTCATTATCTGTCTGTTTAGACAATGAAACTCTACAAGAAAGGGCAGAGCAGGCTGCGGTCCTTCAATGTGTGCAGTAAGCTCCTCAGGATGTTCTACCAGTCTGTTGTTGCCAGCGTCCTCTTCTATGCAGTAGTATGCTGGGGAGGAAGCACACAAGGAAGAAGGATGTGGGGCTAATTGACAGGCTGGTAAGGAAAAGCTGGCTCTGTGGTGGGAGCTGAACTGGAGTGCATCACTTCACTATCAGGCGCTTTCTGCTAACTGTGCGAAGTTACAAATTCTGAATCTGCCTCGATAATTATTCTACTTTGTCTTTTATTACTTTTTTACTACTTTTGCCTTTGTTTTGCTTACTAATTATTCTTTATTTTTAAATGATTTTACCTTGTGTTTTATGTTTTTTTTTTATTATGATCTTTACCTTTAACTATTCTTTGACTATATTGCCCTTCTATGCTTTTATTTGTTATTATCGTTTGGTTTTGTTTATGTAAAGCATCACTTCACTATCTGACAAAAGGACCCTGAACAGACTGATCAACATCTTGGACAATGAGTGTCACCCACTCCACAGCACTATTGTTAAGCAGAAGAGCCTGATCAGCTGGATACTTCCCTCACTGCCTTGCACAACTGACAGACTGAGAAAGTCATTTGTCCCCAGGGCCATTGAACTGTTCAATGCCTCACTTAAGGGAAGAGGAGAGATAGACTTCTCTGCATAGTCTGTCTGCCTCTTCACCCCCTCCATGTTTGGTACTGTCTGTCCACTAGCCACTTGTACCACTGTCTTTATGCCTCACTGTTTGCATGCTATATTAGCACATTAGCACATATGCATAACCCCCCCCCCCACCCCCTCCATGCCACAGCCGAACTGTGGCCACACTTATGCATTTTCTTAAATAGTTAAATATATAAATATATAGACTTTACTTTATTTCTGCATTGTTGCACTGTTGACTTACTCATTTGCACTATCACCATGACCACTATCACCATTGCACTACCACCATGACACTCATTCACACAGAGCACCTTAGAGCACCTTACCATACCTTACTATGCACAGAGAATCACAGGCTCAGTCCCTGCCTCAGTCATTGCAAGCGCCTCTGATTTATTAATCACCACTATGTGGATACTGTTTTTAGAATTGATTTAGATTAAGTGTTAGTATAATTTGTATTTTTGTAATTTGTATTTTAGTATATTTTTATATATTGTATTAAGTGTTAGTATAATTTGTATTTTAGTATATTTAGCATATTCTTTATCTTCTACTGTCCTTACTGCTTAGTGGTGTTTTTATATTATATACTTTAATTACTCTTTCTGCTGTTAAATAATGTGTTTGTGTTGTATGTATGCTGCTGCTGAGACCTTGAATTTCCTGGGGATCAATAAAGTATCTATCTATCTATCTATCTATCTATCTATCTATCTATCTATCTAACACTAAAATGTTCGCAACTCAAACGTTTCACAGTCCATCAGACACAGCTCAATCAAGATATATCCATTTTTTTTGTCTAACAACATCAAATGAGAGACAAGTAATCAATTAAAAGTGGTATGGCTATTCAGTGCAAAACAAATTACACAAGATTTTTTTTTTAAATGGGTGTATTTGCCACAAAATCCTTTATTATGCATATTTATGCCATATTCACATTAAAAATACTAATATTTATTGCAGGACAGACTGTGTACTACCATTAAATAGGATTTAAAATGCTTTAGATGGGATATTTACTCATGTAGACAGACAATCTAATACTTTTATTTTTCATAAGTTTTTCCCAATAACATCCCTTCTTGAGTGTTTTTCCTAAAGTTACCCATGCACCTATGCCTTGAAACAACTTTTTTATCCTTCTACAGACATATATTGAATGTGTAAAACCCCAAAAATTACACTTTTAGATGGTTTAATTTTTGACCCTTTTGAAACAAAGCAGCACACCCTGACTGTGAATATGATGATGATGATGATATACAATGGCATAATCTGCATTTATGAGTTGCCTATTTGCAACCTGACGTTTTTTCTATTAGTTTTTTCAAAGTTACTTAAACAGGCTGGTGATGAAAAACGTTACACTTATACACAAAGTAGCGACTTGTTATTACATTGTTCTTTTTCCCCAAATAAACCCGGCACATCTTTGCCCACTCAAAGACAAGTTAATTTGGCACAGGGAAGTGACGAAGCTATCGAATTCTCCTATACTTCCTGTCTTCCGCTGTAGTGCGAATTGGCTAGCAGAATTGACTCAGAACTCGGTTCGGTTATCCACTGAGAGATAACATTTTGTGCCGTCCAGACTCAGCCAACAAGGTATGTTAAAACATTCCCGATGTTTATAGGTAGACGGGGATTTAAATTAATTCACAAATATCTTTCTCAAGAACGACCAGACGGCCTTGTTTACATGTGAATCCCCGAGCTAGAGTGTGAGGCGGCGGCTGTCTCAGGGGGACATGGGGTATAGCTATATCGGTGTTTTTAAGTTATACGGGTGGAAGTGTGCTTCTTTGGTGTTATCTATGCTCTTTGTGTAAAAGAGCTTCATTTTTAATCTCTCGTATTGGCTTTACCGATACGGTCTAAAACCTGGTGCTGTGCGTTTTAGACGCTTGCGCATTGAGCTCATGTTGGCTAGCGGCAGCTAACCTTCCTCAACTTGTAATCCGACATTGCTAGCAAGCTAGCTGGCTGGTAATTGCTAGTAAACAAACATATCATACTGCCTGGCCACATATGCCCTCTCAGACATCCTCCCACTCTCTTGCACTTTCTCTCAAGTTGACCCGTCATTTGTAGCTGGACTGTTTGTGATATTATGTGTGTCACCCCGCACCATCAGCTATTTTTAGAATCAACTGGAATGCGAAGAGGCGACTGGCAGCGGCAAGCGATGACAGAGCCAGGTCGATGTATCATTAGCTAGGTTATGACTCTCGATAACACCATGAAGGTGCTAAATCTATGACAATTTTTGCAGGTGGTCTGCTATTCTAAGACGCAAAGGCAGTTGAAGGAGGGATTGCTGTTAGTTAACTCGCAGTAAAATGAAGGTTCGTTTTAATGAGAACCGTTATGCAGCCTGAAGGATTTAGGCTAATGTTTTGAAAATTGTATTTCTCTTTGGGTCACGTTGTTCGCCCTGTTGCTGCTGTCCATTTAGGCTGTCTTTACAGTGAAGCGTCGTGGTAATCCTTTAAACCTCTGTAGTCTAAGCCGATACGCGTGCCTACTGCTTTACACGTGTTTTGTGTTTAGCCAAAAGAGCGTTATAGGTTCCACGTGTCAAGGCTATTTCCGTTGTCTGGTAACCTACCCTCTTGAAGCACTCAAATAAATGTACCCACATCCATGAACTTACCTGCTGTAGAACGGCATAGATGTGGCGTGAAGATAAGCATCAGTGGCCTTGCTGTAAAGACCTTGCTGTGTGTGCTGCTGAGCTGACGAGGACACTGGACAATATCAGTGCAGTGTGGGGAACCCTCTGATTTGCGCTTGGGTGGCAGACTGCATTTATAAACTGTTGTGCAGTGTTATTCATACTCTGTCTTAGATTTTGTTACCCACGCTCTCTCCAACCCCCCCTTTTCTTTTTTTCTTCCACAGTTTCCTCTTCTCTCCTCAGCTCATCCACTCCAGCGGTTCCTCATGCCAGACGGAGAGTGTGACTTCTTCTGCTTCTTCCGCTGCTGCTGAACACCTCTGTGCCCCTGAGCCTGCTGGAACCGTAGTCTGTGCAGTGAGGCAGCAGTGTGGTGAGGGGCGGCCGTCCCTCAGAAAGCAGGCAAGTCCAGAGAGGGATGTCGGTAGACATGAGCAGCCAGGCTTCCGACAGCAACGAGGAAGACTTTGGGGCGAACTCTGAGGAAGACGAGGATGGGGGTGAGGAAGGCGATATCGCCGACTACTACGAGGGTGTCGCGGGGGATGTGGAGCAGCAGGAGCCGGACTCGTTTGACCCCGAAGCGTACCAGTTCAACTGCCTGACCTACAGGGAGAGCCAGAGGGTGCTCAGCGACGAGGTCAACGTCGTGGCCACAGCCCTGAAGGTCAGTTGGAAGGCTAGAGAAAGAATGACAACGGAGCGGTACTTCTGCGACTATAGAGAGGCCATGAACGCCCCAGAATATGCCCACATAGCAGCTAACCCTGGACCCCATCCAGCTGGGTTTGTGCCAGATCCATTCCAGTCTGCAGCTATTCCAGTGCCACCCTGTTGTTGTGGCCTTCTCCTCTGGGAGAGTAGTGCGAGCTTCGCTCCTTGCCCAGGTAGCAGCTGTCTGGTGAGCGTTGGGCTCCGATCTTGGCCTGGTCCCTTCCAGCGTCAGATCAGCTGCTACTTGGGTCGGTTGTCACTTTCTGCATGCAGGAATTAGTGGTCAAAAAATATAGGCTATACACTTCAGTGTCGCAATATTATGTTTTGTGATACTGTATTGATGTTTTTTATTAATAGTTTAAGTAATAGTTCACAGATTCATGGCAAACAGTGATTTTATTGTTTTGTTGTGTTTTTCCCCAAAGCCATTTGACTCCATTTTCCTTTACCCAGTTTTAATGGAGTCTACTTGGTGTTGTGTTGTTCACCATGAGAAAGAGAGGAAAAAGTCTGCAACAGCAGTATATGCTCCCAATAGTTATGTTTTTATTACCATGACGTTTCGGGCCAGCTCAAGCCCTTCATCAGACGTCTGATGCTGGCCCGAAACGTCACGTTATTAAAAACATAACTATTGGGAGCATATACTGCTGTTGCGGACTTCTTCCTCTCTTTCTCATCGTAATTTTTTTGTCCAGCACCCAGAATCAGACTTGGATGTGCGTGCGTTTTATCCTCTTTACAGTGTTGTTCACCATGACCGTTTTCCACAAATTAGGTTAAAAAACTCCCAATGTATTGAACGTAATGCGAGTGTTATGATGTGTACTGCGTCACACACAATGTATCAATCAAAGATTCTAAAGCGGAGCTCTAGCTCTGATCTAGAATCTTTGGTATCAAGGCCAATGTACCGCCCTCACTGGAATGCACTGTGCTGGGGCATTTCTACTTGTGTTCTTCCGAGCTGAGACTAGTGCTCTGTCTTTTCCTGTCATAGTGGATTGCGAAACAGAACTTTCACATTAACGCAAGTCGCACATTAACAGTAGCACATAACATTGCATTAAGTACTCAGTATCTCATATAACAACCGTGGTTTCTTAATAGCCTTTCTGTTATTGATGATGTTCCACTGAACCACTCTGTATAACTTGCTGAGTAGAACATCTACTCTAAGTGCATAAGCTACAGAGACTAAAGCAGGGTCGGGCTTCTTGCTTGTTTTCTGGCAGATGTAAGTTACATTGAAGATGAAAATATGGAAGTTAAATAAAGGTGCCTTTTCCTTAACAGCAGAAACATGCTGATAACACAAGACCAGTGCATGCTAGAGTCCAAAGACTCATATCAGTTTTGATTCTTTTTAAGTTTCATCATACGCAATGCATCCACTATCAACTTGGATATCTACTTAATATATATGGGGAGACTATTGATGCGCCAAAATATTATTATGGTTGAGACAAATGTCTCAGTGTTGGTGTCTGGTTTTTAGTTAGTTTTTTTGAGCTTTTTGCCTTTATTGTGACAGGACAGTGAAGAGAGAGACAGGAAGCGTGATAGAGAGAAAGAACCCCCCCCCCACCCCACCCCAGTTATGTTTTTCGAGAGGGAAATGACATCTGTCATTCTTAATATTCTGAAGATGCTATTTAGTCTCATAGTCTGGCTGTTGATGATAAGGTGCAGTACGCATACATTGCATAAATCACTGCAATATTAAAGACCCAGAGAAGCCCCCACACTCAGGCAGCCTGGATTGGCTCACACCACGGCAAACATGTCCACAATCATGTCATTTGTTACTGTCTGAATGGTGGCTTAAATTGTAAAATGCCATGCTTCAAATGCAGTGTGGCTTAAAGGTGCTCTAAGCGATGCTGGGTAACGTCACTTCTGTTGACGCTCAAACAAAACATAAAGCTAGCTTGCTACTTCCTCCCTCTCCCTCCCGCGCAATTGAAACTCTCCTAAACATTGCCTAAACGCGCATCTCGTCGGTGATTTGCCGGAATAGTTTATGTTTTTATGGGCAAGGTTTGCCCAAATTGTTATGTGGCTGTTTGTCACATAACAATTTGTTAGGAGCCTGGTTTGTCAAGAGAGATGGGGTTTTTTACAGTGTATTCAGGACACAGGCAGCTAGCAGATGGTGAGGTGATATTTGTTGTAAGTGACAAAAAATGTTTTAACCTAAAAAAACGTATGACATCGCCTAGAGCACCTTTGATTGAGTTTAATTGTAGTTTCTATAAGCATGGTCTCCAGTGCTGAATATCTGGCTTATTGAAGCTGTAACTAACAAACATGTAGATGCCTTTTCTCATCCCTGGCCTTACGTCTTCTAAAGAGCTGTGAGCGGAATAGCTGTTGTATTTGGTCATTTATTATTTATTATTGGGTCAGAAATGACTTTGTAGATCAGCTCTTGATGAAAAACTCTTTATTCTTACTAGTGCTAGACTAGTTGTTCTTTTTTAGCGTCTGGGTGTTTATTCTGCTCTGTCCGTCTCGTGATGGTCGGCAGTCGCCCTGCACTGTGTATGAGTCATAACTGCTGACCTCTCATGGCAAGTGGTGAAGAAAGCCCTGGGTATGTGTCCTGCGTGAGCGCACACAACAGGACCTATCTGTAATGTGTGAGCGCACAACAGGACCTATCTGTAATGTGTGAGAGCACACAACAGGACCTATCTGTAATGTGTGAGCACACAACAGGACTATCTGTAATCTCACACAATGTGTAATGTGTGCACACAACAGGACCTATCTGTAATGTGTGTGTGTGTGAGCACACAACAGGACCTATCTGTAATGTGTGTGTGTGAGCACACAACAGGACCTATCTGTAATGTGTGTGTGTGTGAGCACACAACAGGACCTATCTGTAATGTGTGTGTGTGTGAGCACACAACAGGACCTATCTGTAATGTGTGAGCGCACAACAGGACCTACTGTATCTGTAATGCATTTTGTTGTCTCTGTCTCTCTAGGTTTTGCCGGCTGTAGCAAAATTGGTCCTTTTACATTTTCACTGGCAGGTGTCACAGATACTGGATAGGTACGTTTTTGACTTTCACTCAACCAACACACAGTGGTGAGGCATCTGATGTGCACGCTGTTGGAAAGCTCAATGTCTGTTCATGTTTGCAGGTGTAAGTCAAGTACACCTCAGATGCTGTCTGAAGCCCAGGTCCAGCCCACCAACTGCAAATCTGTGACTGTGAGTTGAAAACTGTGTGTGTGTGTGTGCGCATTTTGTGTACATGTGTGTTTGCAGGTCCACTGTATTGTGAGTTGGGGAATGTCACATTAAGGAGATGTTATTGAGTGTGTGCAAAATTTGGTTGCACGAATATCTTCATTGCGATTTTTGAAAGTCAAGCTCCAATTCAATTTTGCATTGCAATAATTGCAGCCTTTGCAATTAGCTAATTGCATTAGTTCAAATTGCGATTTTGTTTCTTGAATTTCCCCTTGAGGATCAATAAAGTATCTATCTATCTATCGATCGATCGATCAATTCATTGTGTTGGAATTTGTCTAGTGACACATGGAGAAAGTGACCTTTTATAGTGTCAAATGTAACGTTCTCAAGGTTCTCCGAGTTTCGAGCGGGCCCCACTAGTGGGCAATGGAGACATGACCGATGGGGCACCACGAACAGGAGGACATTTGTCTTTTTTGCCTATTTCTGTCCTCTAAGGCCTTGCTTTTTGGAAGATCATACATCCAAAACAAAACAGCCACACATAAACAAAGGAGTCATAAACAGGCCTACATGTATTAATTAAAGTGCCATCAGATCTCAGGGGACCGAGAACCAAACCAGAACCAAAGTGCGAAAATATTTTAAACGTTGCCATGGTTTTGATGGGGTCAGGTGGGGCTTGAAAATTCCCCATCTCCAAAGTGGGGAATGACAGAATAAAATCTAGGTTTGAGAAGCACTGCAGTCCAATTGCGTGCGGATTTGTAGCTGGTCCAGAAGTGTGCCTGTGCAGTGCTGTGTTTGTCTAACGCTGCACGTGCTCCTGCAGACCTCCTCCTCCCTGCAGTGTGGCGTGTGTCTGCAGCTGGTGAGGAGAGACGCCCTGCACGCCCTGCCCTGCCATCACTCCTTCTGCAAAGCATGCTGGGAGCAGCATTGCACAGTCCTGGTGAAGGATGGCATGGGAGTGGGTGAGTTTATCAGTAGTTTTTATTTATTTGAATTACTTAAAACAGACTAATTGTAAACGGATGTCTTTAAAGTGGAATTGATATTGGCTCATCTTGAGAAATCTTTTAACCCCACCCTGTCACTGAAAGCTTATTCACATTGCTAAGTTGTCCTTAATATTGTCTGACTTAAGTCAATGAGAAAGTGTGTGTGTGTGTGTGTGTGTGTGTGTGCGGCCACAGGGATCTCGTGCATGGCTCAGGACTGCTCACTGAGGATGCCAGAGGACTCTGTGCTCCCCCTTCTGCCTGGAGAGGAACTGAGGGACAAATACAGACGCTACCTCTTCAGAGACTATGTGGAGGTGAGACTCAACAGCCATGGGCCACATGTATGAGCATGTCTGCGTTACAAGCACATAACATGATGATAAGCAAAACACTTGTGCATTTTATGACCAAAGCATGAAAGTTTCACCATATAATCTTCACCCCCTAAGATTTAATTTCAGACGTGGGGCCTGACCTCTGGGGCTAGATATTTGCTGTATAATACACACGTCTTTGAGGAGTAAAATATTTTTACAAGTCATTCCAGAATTCTACTGTGAAGATCTAGAACTTACATTAACTGCCATTAATGATCTTTTTCCTCTTGGAGTACAAATACTTCCAGACTCCTTTGTGGACTCTTGGTGTCCACCTGATTTACTACTGCATTTCCATAGAGCAGCTGCTTTTTTAAGCTTAGCAGTTAATATGAGGCACAGACAAGCATGTTATGATTATTATGTTATTATTATTATTATTATTATTATAATGTTGGGAAGTCACCTCTCACTGCAGTGTGTGTGTGCGCGAGCCTCTCTGTGTGTCTGTGACTGAACTGACCTCTCTTTCCCTCTCGGTCATCCCCTCTGTGTCTGTGCATGACTAACTGAACTTTGCTGCTCTGTGTGTCTGTGCATGACTAACTTTGCTGCTCTGTGTGTCTGTGCATGACTAACTTTGCTGCTCTGTGTGTCTGTGCATGACTAACTTTGCTGCTCTGTGTGTCTGTGCATGACTAACTGAACTTTGCTGCTCTGTGTGTCTGTGCATGACTAACTTTGCTGCTCTGTGTGTCTGTGCATGACTAACTGAACTTTGCTGCTCTGTGTGTCTGTGCATGACTAACTTTGCTGCTCTGTGTGTCTGTGCATGACTCACTTTGCTGCTCTAGGTGTCTGTGCATGACTAGTGCCTTTGAGTCATTTCCAACTGCTCTGACTGAATGGAATTGGCTGACCTTAGCTTCCCTCCCTGTGTGTGTCCGAGTCGTTCCAGCTGGTGTGTGTGTGTATCTGTGTAAATGACTGACCTTCGCTTCTGTGTGTGTGTGTGTGTGTTTCAGAGTCATTTCCAGCTGCAGCTGTGTCCAGGTGCAGACTGCCCCATCGTCATCCAGGTGCAGGAGCCGCGCGCTCGCAGAGTACAGTGCAGCCGCTGTGGCGAAGTCTTCTGGTACGTACCATATGCCCACACACACACACACACACACACACACACACACACACACACACGTTGACTACTGTGTGTTTAGCAATAGTCCTCTGATAGGCATACACACACACACACACGTTGACTACTGTGTGTTTAGCAATAGTCCTCTGATAGGCATACATAGACACTTTGGCCCCAGCTACGCTACACCCTATCAGTTTTGACCCGGGTTTACGGATCAAATCCGCTCTGCGTCCTCAAACACTGTATCAGTCTGGGTAGCCTTGAAAATCTGCATTAAAATTCGTAATTCTGATTCTTGAAAATCATGACATGCACAGTCAACAAGTATGGGTACAAGGGAATAAATAACAATCAGATCAAATCCGCAAACTGAGGAGAAATGGGCAATGAATTTTTGCCAAGTTTACTGTACGATAGACAGCTTACATGTTACTATATAGGAATTCACATTATAATGCCAGGTAGCTTTGTCGACAAACGAACACTAATAATTAGGCTAGGCCTATGTTTAAAGTTAGCTTCTCGGAAATTCCAAGGACAGGCTATGTATGGACGCATATAGTTCCGCTGTTCATAGGCTACGTCTTTTTAAACAGATAGTTTGCACGGCCGTGCTAGGCCATTGCATACTCATAGCATTGTAATCTATAGGATAATTGGGTTGATTGCGATTTTCATGTGACCGCGCTGCACGAACATATTACTGTGTCAGAAGTTATTGCTCCCACTCCCATTGTAGGTGCTTGTTTGCATGTCAACAGCCACTGTTTCCAGCAGGCTATCGTCATGCCCACTAATCCTTTTCACATAAGTTTTTTTTTTTATATTAGTCATTGTATAAAGCACATGCAACAACAAAATCAACTTAGACATTCAGAAATGTTTTTCTTTGATTGCTTCTTTACATGAGCCTATTGATTGCTATCGCCGTGCAATAGGCCTACTCCATCTTACACAGAATGGCCGGTAGCCTTTGTCTCTCCGTTGTTCTGAAGAGGTTCGTGCCGTTAAAGAGACGTACACACACACACACAGTGCTGTGAGCACAGGCTCAGTGTCCCAGTGTAGATGTAGCCTTTGTCTCTCCTTTGTTCTGAAGAGGTTCGTGCCGTTAAAGAGACGTACACACACACAGTGCTGTGAGCACAGGCTCAGTGTCCCAGCATGCCTGCTCAGACACGCCGGCTCCAGGGAGACACTCCCTCATTACTCTTGCCTCCTCCATAGTCATTCACTCAGGCTTGACTTAATGCTACAGAGCTCACCACGACCCCACAGGCTTCATTTAGTCAGACAAGGGCACCAATTGGCAAAATACCCTGTTTGGTGTCAGTTGCATCCTGTGTTGCTTGCTGGGCAGATTGGGATTTCCCCTGATGTAGCACTTTATTCTCCGCTTCAGAGCTGAAGAGTGATGACTGTCTTAATGTTTAAGTGTCTTTGCTTTTTTTTATACCAACGTTAACAATAATCTTGCGCTCTCTCTCTCTCTCTCTCTCTCTCTCTCTCTCTCCAATCTCTCTCTCTCTCTCCAATCTCTTTCATTTCTTTATCTTTTTCTGTAATCTCTTCCCCCTCTTCTCTGTAATCCCTCTCGTATGCGTGTCTCTTTGCCCCTTTCTTTTCCGTGCTCCACCTCTCTGCTGTCTCTTGTTTCTCTTTGCACCATCCCTCAGCTTTAAGTGCAGGCAAATGTACCATGCCCCAACAGACTGTGCCACCATACGGAGGTGGCTGACAAAATGTGCCGACGACTCGGAGACGGCCAACTACATCAGCGCACACACTAAGGATGTGAGACACACTTGCTTACATCAACACACACACACACACCTTTTACAAACTACCTTAGTGTTCTAGACCCTATGTAGTTTTGTCTGGCTCATTGGAATGTTGAATGGGTCCCTGTGTGTGGACAGGTCTCCATTTGCTCTAGTGGTTACCTGTTCATTAACACCAATACAGTTGGTGAACTCGCTGCTTAACCAGTCTATGAGCTCCTGCTTTATTGGCCATGTCAATGGAGACTACGAGTTGATGTGTAACACCTTTTTTCTCCTTGTTACTAATCATATCATATTCAACATAGGTCTGAATACTGTATAAAACGTACTTGTCAGATAAAGCACCAATAATGTTGAGTACAGCTTGAGAGTCCCTCAAAGAGATCTATCATTTTGTGCTTAAACTTGCAATCAAACTGTAGTGGACCTTTAACGTCAGAGTATTAAAAGCAGAGACTAAAGTTCTCCGTCGCTATGATGGATATCGGTCAATTGGTTTCTGTAGGGGCCATGATGCCATTGTAGATCCCGAGGGAAAAAATAAGCATCTCTTTAGACGCATGTGGTAGAAAACAAATGAGCATTTATGCATGCGTCATGTAAGTCTTGTGAAAAGAGAAGCACAGATACAGTAGGTGTGTCTGAAATGTCAGCTGGAATAGTGATGTGAGCCGGTGAGGAGAGATGTTTAACGATGACACAGGTGGCCTAGTTGAACCTTTGAGTGATGAGTAAATTAGTATAGTAATGTAGAAGCATATTCTCTTCAGATGTTGTTAACATTGACAACATTATACAACTAACCTTATGTTGCGGTTTTACATGCGAAAAATAGACATATAGAGTCAACAGATGTATAGTTTATTTGATGCAGGATACATGGCGTTTGAACCATTATAATGGGCAAAAGGTAAGGCAAATAGGCAGACAACTTTGTCAGTATAGTAAAGGTTAATGTGAATAATTTTAGACTAGGGAGTTGCTCCTAAACAAGAAATGATGATTGACATTATGATTTCTTTGAGAAATGTTCAAAATAGCCTCATCTGGAGTATCCCTACAGGGTACCGTTTAACACATAATGTGATCACTGTGCACATCACACACAACTAACTCAAAGCGAACAAGATTAAGAAGCCAAGGCTGCAGGCTAAAACATTCTCCAGGCTAAATCAACTTTGCAAATGTGAGCCTAGTCTTAAGACTATTTTATTTAATGATGTTTGTCTGAAATAGTGCTTGTATCAAGCAAGTTTATTTATTACCTGGTTTGGTTCAACAAATATGCAGACTAATCTTAACGTTCGTACTCTAATGGGCTACTAAGCTATGCTAATAAGTGTCCATTAGGCTACTATTACTAGCAGTGCATATTGATATGAAAACTGCTATTGATATGTCTGAGTGGGCTACAGGTACCTTATTTAAGTAAAAAGCTGATAGCAATGAATTTAGGCTATCTAGAGTAAGCTATACACACACACAAACAATCCTGGTTACAGACAATTTACTTCTGCCTGCAGAGCATTTTTTCCGTCAGATGATTTTTTATCCTTTTTTTGCTGCAACCTGTGTAAAAGGCATATAGGTGACATGCTGTACCGCAGGCATATAGGTAACATGCTGTACCGCAGGCATATAGGTGACATGCTGTACTGCAGGCATATAGGTAACATGCTGTACTGCAGGCTTTGGACACACAATGACTTTTCCTTATTTCTGCTCTAGTGTCCGAAGTGCAATATCTGCATTGAGAAGAATGGTGGCTGCAATCACATGGTAAGTCCCTCCACTAACTTTGAGGTGTGAATTCTTCATAGATTTTGTTGTCTAAACAAGGTTTCCAACTATTGAAATTAATAAAATCAAATTACTTGTTTTATTTGACATTTGATAAAAACAAATTCAGCTGTAACAGCAACAACGACTGAAACAAGTACATCTACTGTATTGTATGTGGCTCCATTGTGACGGCCATGTCCATTTCTCTAATATGGGTTAGGTGACAGCAGTGTGTCCTGGTCCATTATGCCAGCAGCGCTGACTCACTCTCTACTCCTCCATCAGCATGAGCGCAGCACAGCTCTGCAGCTCCGTCTACACGTGTGGAGGTCGTGGTGCAGAACTGCAGCTCTGTCTACACGTGTGGCGGTCGTGGTGCAGAACTGCAGCTCTGTCTACACGTGTGGCGGTCGTGGTGCAGAACTGCAGCTCTGTCTAGATGCCATTCCCTAATGCCTTAAAAGAAATGCTTTTCATCACCTTTAGCACACAGGTTTTAGTATCTATCTATTTTGGTAGCGGAATATACTTCCCATGCCCACGCTGTCTGGTTTGATGTGCAGGACTTTCTGTAGTAACCTTCCCCATAGAAAGGATGTAGCTTCAGAGAATTCTCGTGTTCCTCTTTACTGACACATTATGGAAAGCAACAGTATCCATGGTCATCATGGCCCTGTGGGTTGAAACAGACGTTGGTTGTGCAATCATGCCGAGTGCTGTGTCAATACTTCGAGGGATCAATGAGGACACCTTGAGGCTATGAAGGGTGTTGCAGATTTGCAGCTGTGTGTGGGTTAGAAAGTTAATTTCCCTGAAGACGAGTGTATCTATCTTGACAATGGCTTAATTCTTTTACTTCTTTTTCCTACACCCCCCCCCCCCCCCCACCTCCCCCCCTTCAACAGCAATGCTCCAAGTGTAAATATGGTAAGAAATGGAACACATGGTCATCTTCACAGTACCTTGACTATATGCCAGTTGTTGCGTCAATTTTTCTCACTTTCTGTAACGTTTGTATGTGTGTGCGCAGACTTCTGTTGGATGTGCCTGGGAGACTGGAAGACCCACGGCAGTGAGTACTATGAGTGCAGCCGTTACAAAGAGAACCCCGACATCGTGAACCAGAGCCAGCAGGCTCAGGCCAGGGAAGCCCTCAAGAAATACCTCTTCTACTTTGAGAGGGTGAGACACATCCACACTAGGGCTGCTTGATTTATGGCAAATATAAACATTTCCTCAACTCAATTTGTTTTGTTACTGTTGTACGGTATAAGGAAATATGATGCTCTTGCTCATAGGGTTGGTAAAGGATATCGCAACTGAATTAGTTTTACCTTGACCAAATGCTCTCTTGTCTGTCATTTTGGTTCGAGGTGAAACATTCCACAGACTGGCTTGTGACTTTGGGCTTTGGGGTGGGTGGGGCTAAACAGTGCAGCTTTAGAGGAAAGGGTTGCACTGGATTTATAACAGACAAATGAGAGCATCGTGGAAAATGGAAACCATACTTCAGTCTCGATGATTGTTTTCCTAACTGTTAGAGCCCGTAATCGCAACTAAAATTGAAATTCAATTAGTCCTCAATGTGGACGCTTACACTGTCCAGTTTCATTGCAGTTTTATTCCTCGACACCTAGCTTCTATTGAGGCCCAAACTCGTACCTCAAACACTCTCAACTACACTCCAAAATGTTCTCTGCCTTGTTGATTTAAAGGAGATGTGTGAGATTCCTCTTTAGCATAAACTCAACATTGCAGCTCAGCAGGAACATTCACAGTCTTCTCAAGCCATCCTCAGGCACAGAACAAATGTCCTACTCATTTGTATTTATACTATAATTCTGTGTGTGTCTGTGTGTGCGTGTGTGTGTGTGTGCGCGTGTCCACATCTGCAGTGGGAGAACCATAACAAGAGTCTGCAGCTAGAAGCTCAGACGTACCAGCGTATCCAGGAGAAGATCCAGGAACGTGTGATGAATAACCTCGGCACATGGATCGACTGGCAGTACATGCAGAATGCTGCCAAACTACTGGCCAAGGTACAGCCTGCCTGTCTGCACCTTTAGATCAACTGATGGCATCCTTACCCTAGAAGACTCTGAAAAGATTTGGAAAAGATTTTTGAAAGACTACAGTCTCAAACCCTCTCACATCTAAAAACAAGTCATAGAGGTTTTAAGTCACAGACTTGGCACAGACAATGATTTTGCAACAACTAGCGATCTTGCAGGGTCACTATTTACAAGACTACAACTAGATTCCTTTAAATTGTTTCCCATCGTGCACTAGATATCAACAGGAACTCAAACGATAGCCTACTCATATTAAAGTCATATTGTTGTGTTTCTGCAGCATTGTTTCATGTGTGACATCTCTAACCGATATAGAGTTGTTCTGTCATGTGGAATAGCCATCTTATAATTTATAAGAAACTAAATAACAAATAATCATATTAGCTACAGCTGTCGCCTACTTTGCCCATTCTAGTTTGGTGTTGGAGAGAGCTCACTATTGGTTTTTGTATGGTTCACACCACTATTTGCGTGAGCCTTGCAATTGTCGTAACGGCAAAACTAGAAAAAGACCGACTCGGACTGACTTAAAACCACTTAGATTGGCACCTTACACTAAACAATCTAGTTAACGGGAGCGCGCCGCAACATCAGTAAAACTCCCATGATTTCATTCCGACTTAGGAGATGTAGTCGCTGACTGTGAAATCCCTCAAAATCGTATGGTGTAAGACCGGAGGGAAGGCTGCATTATTTAACAGGCTGTTCATCTACAGTATATGTGATGTATAATCAGAGTAGCCTTCCTCTGGTCTCATTTATCACACTCTCTCATTTACTTGCCAAAATACATTAATGCAAATATATGTCCATGCACAATTGGTGTATATCTGGTAATTAGCTTTGCTGCTTGCTTGAGTGGTTGAGGTTAGCCCAACTTTGCTTATTCAATGCCCATTTATTCATCTCCCACTCTAAAAAACGTCAGCGATTCTTGAATGCTACTCATCTACTCTGAAATCTTTGCTCGGTAGATTGTACGATTCATTCTGTAGTAGGTCTTGGAAATTCAGGTTTTTCATCAGGGAAAGTCAGGGAAGTCATGGAATTTTACATCTGACTTAGTGACTTAGAGTGGGAACAAGGATAGAAGGAAGTGTATTGTCACATGCATATAGTTACTGGAAGTAAGAAATGCAGTGAAATTATGTCTGGTGTCAGCCTATTTGTGCATTTATGGGGGGTAAAAAGTGCAGTAGAAGAGGGGTTTAGTAGATTAAGTGGCAAGGGCTGCATAAAAAAGGTGGGGGAGGATTGGGATTGGGTGGGGGGCACCAACAAGGAGGTTTTCATACCAAAAAAGTATGGTAAGTTTGTGAAGGGGTATGTTTGTATTTCTAAATGCTTCCTTCTCTGTATCCAGTGTCGCTACACACTGCAGTACACGTACCCTTACGCCTACTACATGGAGTCTGGGCCACGCAAAAAACTGGTAAGAGCTTGTGAATGTAAAATAAATCATTTCTATGTGAGGTTTTTGTTTATATGGAGGTGAGCCTGTGTGATTTCACCAGCAGGACTAGTAGCAAAACTAGAGGCAAACCTGATAATATCTTGAAATGATGCTACTGCTTGTAATGCTTTGTGTATTGCAGGCATTTTTTCATAGTTTAGTTTTTTCCTGTTTTGTTTTAGTTTGAGTACCAGCAGGCTCAGCTAGAGGCAGAGATCGAAAACCTGTCGTGGAAGGTGGAGCGGGCCGATGGCTATGACCGCGAGGGAGAACTGAGCGCTAACGACAGAGGCGTGAGTGACGACTGCCCAATCATGTGTCCTGTGTGCCTGCTGTAGTGATTAGCCACTCATTGTTGTCTGTCCCTCCGGCAGGATCTGGAGAATCAAATGCACATAGCGGAGCAGAGGAGGCGCACCCTGCTGAAGGACTTCCACGACACCTGAGCCCACGTCCCACACGTGCACCAGCAGCGACGCCTCCCCTCTCCCCCTGCCGGCCTCCTCTCCAAAGATCCCCTCCATCCGTTGCACTCTTCTCCCCTCATCCCTCGCTCTAGCCCTCCTCACTTGTGCCCACCCATCCACCCATCCATCCACCCACCCACCCACTCACCCTTTCTCGCGCTCTCACAGCAAAAAAGATAGTGACTGCATCTGACAATGGAATTCCCACCCTCACACTACAGTGTTATCAGAGAGCCTATGCGTCTTTGGCTTCAGAAACTCTGTCACACATGTATACTTGCAAACACAGTTACACACTTTCTCCCATATCAGAATATGTATCCAGACACACATATGCACACATAACACTCACAGAAACACTCCTCCGAGGTGTGCAGACTAACAGGCCATACTCATGCCCCCCCATGTCCACAATTGCCCCCTTTCCCCCCCCACGTCCACAATTGCCCCCTTTCCTCCCCCACGTCCACAATTGCCCCCTTTCCCCCCCCCTCGTCCACAATTGCCCCCTTTCCTCTTTTTCTCTTTTTTTTCTGGACTTTCTTCTCACATTTGTCAACTTATTTTTTTCTGGATTAATGGCTGTTGTTGATAGTTAGAACATTTAAAAATATATTACAAAATACAAAACAAAAAATGCTGTAATTTTGAACGGTTGTACATTAATACAGAGATAGTTACCGAGAGAAAGTTTTTAAACCAGACATGGACTCCTGTGTGATCATTGGGTGGGTCTGCATGTCTCGTGTACACACACACACACACACACACACACACACACACACACACACACACACTCACTCACTCACTCACTCCATAGGGCTCTGATGCTATTTGGAAAATGTGTCCAGGAGTGGAGTGCTGTCATAATTTTGCTTAAAAATGGACGAAAGGCTTTATAGAATGATTTCCTGTTTGTATGAAGAGTGAAGTCAGTCCCATAACCCAAGGGATGAAGTATAATGCATTTGAACAGTACCTTCAAATAAAAGATGTCCCTGCCTAAGGTCCCATCCAGTTAATTAGAGGGCAAATTATTTCATGCGCACTCAACTTTCCTGCTTGGTGCCGAGGGTAAATGTCGGCCTCCTACTCTAAATTAATTTTATTTCAATATGTGCATGGCTGACCACGTGCACATCAGAAAGTTTTACATTTCTAGGGATCAAAAAAATATTGTTTTAAGTGGACAGGGGCGCCCTATCTGGTTAGTGCTATCAATAACAGGCTAAGCTCTGGTCAAACTGCATTAACTGATTTTATTTTACGGAACTGAGCTTAATGTGTAGAATTAATTAGGCCCACTACAACACGGACTGGTGTGCTGCACTGCGCAGTCTTTGGCGTGCTGCGCTTACAGGATTCAGCCCACTGACCTGCGCGGTCCAAATAAAGGCAGTCACGTCGTGTGCTGTAGATAAAATTAACCCGACCCAGTGCCCCTCGGCTCTATACGTGTGACTCAGCGAGATAAGATAAGAAATACACGTATGCCAAGATAGGCACGTTATGTATCTCTTAATTACAGTAAAAGGCATTTTTTTACAGTCATTGGAATTAACTATAGTCATTACCAGCTTGGGAAATATCCAGTACCATGTTCATTCCGGAAATGACGAAGGCAACAGAGTTTACTTAAGACTGCGGAACGCTAGATCTGCTGGCAGTACACACGTGCTGTTCCACAGGACACTACGGAAGACCTCCTCAGGTCTGAACGACAAATTTTAATCATAAGGCTAAACCATTTGTGCCCAAGCCTGCCAACGGAAGAACCTCAACTGACTACACGTCGGACAATAGTACGAGACCCTTCACGGTCGACTTGGGAGCGGAGTAACAAGGACATTCTAGCCCGCTGTTACTGCGCAGCAACAGAAGGCTGTCGTTCCGTAAGCTAACATTAATTTACGTCTCGTCTACACGCCTCCAGAAGCAGGAGTCGGACATTGTGCTATATAATAAATTGTCTCCAAATCATCATGGCTGACTACTTAATTAGTGGACAAACAGGATACGTGCCTGAAGATGGTTTGACGGGACAGCAACTTTTCAATTGTGGAGACGGTCTTACTTACAAGTAAGTGTAACGTAACGTGCACGGGCCTAGTGCACAGTCACACTCCTGGAATGCGGTCACACAAAAGTACGAATGTTATTTTGGCAACATATTGCCCTCTGCTAACTAACTAGGTCACTGCAGCTTTTTAATTTTTTGCTTGAGTCAAACTATCAGTGACGAGTCCATCGGTTTCTTTAGGATGGCGTCTGCATAATGTGCAGCAACAGTTCTATGCAGTAAAGTGAGAGAACATCATGTTTCAGGGGAATAATAAGATGTCGTCATTAATAACTTAATATTTCTCCTAATAACAATGAATTTTTCCGTAACTGTCAGTGTCGTCCAGTGATTGGTTCACGTTCTTTGAACAAGGATAACTGAAGCTGAGCCATGTAAATTACGTTAAGTTTGCTCTCAGTATTATTTTAGACTATTAACGTAAGTCAGATCCACTTTCCCGAGCTATGTAGGGGGTTGCCGACTTAACTAAAGCATGGCAACGTGGTCTAATGTCCAACCAGGGGCACTGTTTACTGCTGTTGTAGTGTAGATTTTTGCCATGCGTATCTATTTTTAGCCTCATGACCAAAGATTCTAGAGCGCTCCGTTACAGAAATATTGGCCAAACTCCTACTTCATAACGATGGACTCTTAGCAACATTACACAGTTCCTTATGCAATAAGGGCTTTATACTGTCCTTAAAATGATCTCTGGCCTTCTAATTAATATCAATAGCTGGGTTAGATGTAGAAACTATGTTTCTTTTTCTTCCAGTGACTTCCTGATTCTCCCAGGATATATTGACTTCACCGCAGACCAGGTGGTGAGTACAGTAACTGTCTGTTTTGCATGGCGATATAGAATTATGGCTGGATGTGGTGAGGTACTGTTTATGGTGCAGCCATGGCACAGTTAAGATTGGACTCTCTTCACAGGATCTGACTTCTGCTCTGACCAAACTCATCACTTTGAAAACGCCTCTGGTGTCAACGCCTATGGACACTGTCACTGAGTCCGGAATGGCGATTGCCATGGCTGTAAGCAAGCCCAAGACTACCGTATATTCATTTTAATCATACAGCATGGAGCATGAAGTCTTTGGTTGGTTTACTGTTGTGTTTCGTTCTCTTCAGCTCACGGGGGGCATTGGCTTCATCCACCATAACTGCACTCCAGAATTCCAAGCCAATGAAGTGCGCAAGGTCAAGGTATGAGTCACACTCTGGTCTTTGCTTCGCTCTGTTGCAACTTCTCTCTAGACTTAGTTGTCTGTTTGCATGTGCGTAATCAAGCTTGTCTTTCAAACTTATTCAACCTCTCCACCTCCTTTCCCTGTAGGCTTCTACCACTGTTTTTTTATAGCTGCAGCTACCAGCTGGGTCTCTCTCTCTCTCTCTCTCTCTCTCTCTCTCTCTCTCTCTCTCTCTCTCTCTCTCTCTCTCTCTCTCTCTCTCTCTCTCTCTGTCTCTCCCATTCTCTCTGTCTCTTTCTCTCACTCAGTTCATCACCCTCTACTCTTGTATCTGTTTCTCTGCCTGCTGGCTTTTCACGAGACTCCCTGTAGCGAAGCGTAGGCCTGATGAGTGGCCACCCTTCTCGTATGTGAAACCGTCCCGGCTCCCCTTCCCTCTGCTGTTGACCTCTCCTGCCCCCTTCCTCCTCTCACCTGTTGTTGTGGCCCTCGCTTGCCCCCCTCCCCTTCAGAGGTACGAGCAGGGCTTCATTACGGACCCGGTGGTGATGAGCCCAAACGAGCACGTGCGGGACGTCTTCCAGGCCAAGGCACGCCACGGCTTCTGCGGCATCCCCATCACAGACAACGGGCAGATGGGCGGGCGCCTGGTGGGCATCATCTCCTCGCGGGACATCGACTTCCTCAAGGAGGAGGAGCACGACTTGCCCCTCAGCGAGGTTGGTGGGCCTGCCAATGGGTGGTGGACTGTAGTGCACTGCTAGATGAAAAACATTTTCATTTCTGATTAACCAGACCCCATCTCTTCTACGATCTCTTGAGTCCACCTTTGACCATCTCTCTCTCTCTCTCTCTCTCCTCTCTCTCTCTTTCCCCCCTCTCTCTCCCCTCTCTCTCCCCCTCTCTCTCTTTCTTTCTCTCTCTCTCTCTCTCTCCCTCTCCAGGTCATGACCAAGCTGGAGGATTTGGTGGTGGCTCCAGCAGGAGTGACTCTGAAAGAGGCCAATGAGATCCTACAAAGGAGCAAGAAAGGTGGGTGTGGGCGGGTTCAACGTTTTGTCATTCAGATGAAGTACCAGTAAAGTGTATTCTGATAGCAGTAACAAATTGGTCATAAAATAATTAGGGGGCATTAGGGTGCCATTATTGTTGATGCACTCAACAGGGTAAAATAATAATTAGTTAATGATCTAAGTAATGCAGAAATGCAATGAGGTCAGCAGCACAAGTAGTTGATGCTTCACATGAGGTCAGACATGAAACTGTGTAGTGAAAGTTGAACCAACATGTGATCACATTTCCAGATGCATGCCAAATATATGACTTTCCTCCGAACAGTCAGAGGTCTCTACAGGGTCAGTTGGGTTTGCTGCAGAGGTGACCGGTTGAGTGTGTGTGTGTGTGGGCAGGTGTGTGTGTGCTTTGTGAAGTTTGCTAAGTTCACAGGAGCTTGTGTCTCCTCAAAACCCGGCTTTCAGTGATGTGTTTTCTGTTGCTATGGTGACTAACATATGAACAAGCTGGTCTCTGCGATGAGCATTGAGAGTAGTGTGTGCAGTTAAAAAAATTCATTTTCTGATTGCACTTAAAATTCTATATTTAGATGCAGCCTACAGTCTAGTCGGATGCTGCTCCAAGACGCCAGCTTTTTACCCTTTCCCCCCGTATCCCACAATGCTACAGCCCTGTGCGCTCTGCGTTGTGTTGCTGGTAAACTTGCCGATTTGGTTTAGTCGGGCATTGCCGGAGGTGTTGATGTATGTCTGGGTGTCTGTGCATGTTAGGCAAGCTGCCCATCGTGAACACAGAGGGTTGCCTGGTGGCCATCATCGCGCGCACAGACCTGAAGAAGAACAGAGACTTCCCGCTGGCCTCCAAAGACTCACGCAAGCAGCTGCTGTGTGGCGCTGCCATCGGGACGCACAACGACGACCGCTACCGACTCGACCTGCTGGTACAGAGTGGCGTGGACGTAGTTGTGTTGGTGAGTGTGTGTGTGTGTGTGTGTTGAAAAAGGAAGAGAGTACAGTAATTTCCTGTGTATTAGCCGCATTGTGTATAAACCGCAGGACCGTGTTTTATGCAAGTTAAAGAAACAAAACCATATTAATACCATATTTACTGCCCCCATGTATTAACCTCATAGCTGAAGACATCAATATATAAACCTTGGCTAATAGTTGGGGAATTAGGGTATAGTAGTATGAGTGTTCTTAGAGGTCCACAACGCCTAGCGTCATGTACTAGTGTCCGTGGGAATCGGGACAGAAGGAACATTGGAGCACGCCACACGAAAATACATCTTTGGGAAGTATTCATCATGTGGGTGTTGTTGGATTTACAACACGGTTACAACGTTTACTTAACTTTATGCGTTGAAACTAAGACCAGCATTATTAACATTTCCCGATTCCCACTGACACTAGTAAATGACGCTAGGCGTTGTGGACTTCAGCAGCCAATGAGAATTGGACTTCAGCCCCTGAATTTTCTGATTGGTTGATGAATTGTGGAACAAACGTAACGTTGTCAACAGTTTTGAGCGAGCACACAGACGAAGTTGAGCGAGCGCGACAGATCTCCTGAGCTAGCGGAGGAACAGTTTATGTGAGCACGTACAGTGAAATTGAAAGAAAGGGGGCTGATGTTGCACATACATATTGATATTAGCAAACAGGCAAAGACATTTGTGGAGCACAACATGGATTCCTGTTTGCTCAACTACAAGTTTTTGTGTGCTCGTGTTTCATTTTTCCTCAAAATATAATTTGTGTGCTCGCTCAATATAATTTGTGTGCTCACTCAAAATATTTTTCTGCGCTCCTATTGGTCGCTCATGAAAGTGGAACAAATGGAACTCCATATAAAATTAGAGGAGTGTTGACGCTGCAGTTCAGCATGTGCGTTTGTGCGTCTTGGCATACATGCTGGACGTGACATTGGTGGTGTGGCTGCATCGTTGATTCTACTTTTGAGTTCGAAGTTCGAGTTGAGATGTAAAATCGAAATGGTGACACCCCTAGTTCTTATGTTGTGGTTTAACATCTTTTTTTTTCTCTCTTTCACTCTGTTCCATCCTTCTCTCCCTAGGACTCCTCTCAGGGCAACTCTGTCTTTCAGATAAACATGATCAAATACATCAAAGAGAAGTACCCCACCGTACAGGTCATCGGAGGCAATGGTAAGCACATTTTGTTAAAGAGTTAATTGATTGGATTCGACATTCAAAGTCAAATTTAATCAGGGATCAACAATTCTGTATGGTCCAACATGCTTCACCAGTTCTGTACTTTATTATAGATTGACAGTGCAAGTGTATACATACATCAATGACACACACACACACACACACACACACCATTCATGGAGCAGGTGTGAGATGGATGTGTGTGTTCAGTCTCTCTGTGTTGTGGTGTGTCCAGTGGTGACGGCGGCGCAGGCCAAGAACCTGATCGACGCCGGAGCGGACGCCCTGAGAGTAGGCATGGGCAGCGGCTCCATCTGCATCACTCAGGAAGGTTAGTGCAACAACAACACATGCACACACACACACACACACACACACGCGCCACTGCAGCCACACACACACACACACACACACCACTGCAGCCACACACACACACACGCACACACACACACACACACACACACACACACACGACACGCCACTGCAGCCACACACACATACACACCACTGCAGCCACACACACACACGCCACTGCAGTCACACACACACAAACACACACACACACACACACACGCCACTGCAGCCACACACACACACGCCATCGCAGCCATCACCACTCCATGCCCTTCACAATACTTTATTTCCGCCTTTATGTTGATCACAATATAAAAAACAAACAAATGGGTACCTGTAAATCTGACACTGGAATGAACACAATGGGGTTTTGATGCGTTAACAATGCTGAACTGTTGTTGTCTTATGTATCATTCATCCAAACAAATAGTCTTGAAATGATATTAAATTGTATGGGTATGTGCTAGCCTGTATTAATATGAAATGATGAATATTGCAGTTCAACTCCCAGTGCTCGTATTTAGACACAGGTGAGTGGGACAGGTGCTCACAAGGCTGGTAGTGGGCTACACATGGGCTAAAGTGTGGGTTTGATGGGGTAGTGGGCTACACATGGGCTAAAGTGTGGGCTTGATAGGGTAGTGGGCTACACATGGGCTAAAGTGTGGGCTTGATAGGGTAGTGGGCTACACATGGGCTAAAGTGTGGGCTTGATGAGGTAGTGGGCTACACATGGGCTAAAGTGTGGGCTTGATGGGGTAGTGGGCTACACATGGGCTAAAGTGTGGGCTTGATGGGATGCTGTATTTGGGCTTAGTAGGAGAGGACCATCATTGTCAACTACTGAGAACTGACTGCGTTCATCTATTTACCATATAAACCCTCTAGTAAGTCTGATAATAGAACTGCCTTGTGCCCTTGCACATGGATGAGGTAATGGTGATGCAAATGGTGAGTTTGGCCTTCGAGGTCTTTCTTTCTCCCATCTCCCATCCCTGACTGTGTCCCTGTGTTGGTGGTGTTCAAGATGCTGCAGCGTGTGTGCGCTATAAGCAGTAGTGTGGTTTTTCTACTATGTTTCGGGCGGCCTGTCATTCTCCATTTTGTCAGTTCTTTTTTTTTTTTGCTATCCTCCAGCTGAATGAGCTCCTGCCACACTCATTCCATATGTAGTCAGAGCACCTTACCTTACCTTACTAGAGAATCACAGGCTCAGCTCCTGCAACACTCATTCCATATGTAGTCAGAACACCTTACCTTACTATGCACAGAGAATCACAGGCTCAGCTCCTGCCACAATCATTCCATATGTAGTCTCCTATGGCTGCAGCATGGGAAGTGTGAGGCCTTGTTTGGTATGCTAGGACGGAGATTTGTGCACTGGTAACACAGATGGTGACAAGTTCTATTTAATATTGCCATATCTATTTAGTTAACTGATGAATTGTAATGTTTGTAAAATTTGATCTCTGTATGTATGTGTATGCCTGAACATTTGAAATAAAAATAAAAACAACCCTTTTTAACATATACACTGCATACTATACAGTCACATTTTCACACCTCAGTGTGAACTTCTGTGTTTTACCCCAACTATCAGCCAATCCCACCTCTTCTGCCTTATTGCCCCACCCCTCTGCTAGTGGAGGCACTGAGGCTGTTTTCCCCAGTCCCTGACCAGTGGTGACCTGCCCTCAGGGCTGCTCTGACCTCTGAGCAGGATAAACACACATGCTGTGGAATGATAAACACACATGCTGTGTGAATTATGCTAAGCTAGGCTAAATAGTGTCACACTGAGTTATTGCACGTACAGAGAAAGAGAAAGTCTTAGGTAGATGACAAATAAGCTTGTTTCTTTTCGTTGGTGTGTTCCTTTACGTTGGGGTAGTTGGCTGCCATTGTATTGATCTAATGAGACCAAAATGGCTTGTTGAAGGTCAGACTCTCGGTGACCAGAGTGCCTTTTAGAGTGCTTAAACGGGGAATCTACACAGTCCACTCTTCTCTACTGTTCTTAATGTGTCCCTCTTTCACTGTCTCTCACTCTCATTCTTCTCTTGCCTGTTCCCTCTCTCCACTGGTGCCTGCTATCTCCTCCCTGAGCTCCTCTTTCTCCACCTCTGTCCATCTGTGTGTCTTCCGTCTTCCTCTCTCTAGCGCCCCCTACTGTTCCTCCTGAAATAAAGCTCCACAGCCCCAAAACCCCAACTACTGTAACGGGATACTGCAGTAAGTCCCTTATGCTTCTGAGCCCCACCCCTGCAGGGCTCTCATTGGTTTCACTTCCTCACTATGCCCGCTTCCACAGCCTGCTGCATTGATTGGTTGGTTAACGGCTCTGCATCAGTAGAAGTAGACTCTGGTGTTTGGGTTTTTGGGGTTTTGGGTGCTTGTCATTGTCTGACTAACCTGTCAGTCACACCTGGCACCTCCTCTGACTCCTGAACTACACTACCCATAAACCCTCTCTGCCATGCAAGTATATCTATTGAGGATGAATGTGAAGTGAACTTTCTGAATGACCTTCACACCACCCTTAA